>NC_133774.1:60881814-60933037 GCF_003597395.2 Chelonoidis abingdonii | reverse complement strand
AACTACACACATGTAAATACAAAAACAATATAAAAACCTATATTGCCTTATACCTGTACTTACAACTAGGAAACAGAAGATTAGAAGCTTGAAGATAGAAAGATCCCTCTCATAGCCGAGAGACAGATCAAAGACCCACACCCAAAACATTCCCTCCTAAGCTTTGAAAAATCCGGTTTCCTGATTGGTCCTCTGGTAAGGTGTTTGGTTCCCTTTGTTAACCCTTTACAGGTAAAAGAAACATTAACCTTTAGCTATCTGTTTATGACACTGTGATAACACTGTCATTTCCTATTCTAAGTCTAGGGAGAAACTTAAGCCTATAATTTTTTACTTAAAATTATAGGCTATTCCTTTAAATCCTAAGGAGTTTCTTGGTCCTGCTTGCAGGTGATGGAGATCTGTGTTCCCAGCAGCCAGTCTGCAAAGAGCCAGCCAAGAGCAAGGTGGGTTGAGCTGTGCCTCTCTGCCTTAGGGAACAGTCTGCTTTCTCTCTCTTTGTTTTTGGTTGTGGTGTGTTTGTGCTGGATTTCAAGAAATAAAGTAGCATTACACTGCAACCTTCCAGCAAGAGTATTTTATGTTTTCATCTAACTTCTCTGTATGTATGCCATGAACATAACAATAACTCCCATTAATTTTAATGTGAGCTATTTACATGCATTGAGAAGCTATATACCTCTTAATTTTTATGCAGGATCTGAAAACATATTTGTTTGCCAACGTTTTCAGTTATTAATGTATTAACTGGTTTCTGTGATTGTTAATATTTTATCAACGATGTTGTAATTGTATATTGACCTAGACGTCAGGAAATACTGTAAGATACATGTTTCCTTTTATGTCAGGGACAGGTTCTGCCACAAGCAGGTGGAAGAGTACCTTGCTATGCTAATAGGTTTCATTGAAACTGCTCGTGGAGTAAGGGTGGGAAATCAAGTCCTGATTGCCCATTGTATTGTCTACCTGGGGGTGGAGAGGCATAATTCTCCAATTCTTTTTATGTATCACTTATTTTTTTCATACTGCAAGATGCAAAATAATTGATTTAGTTAGAAAAGTGTCTTCATTTCATTCGAGCTAATCTCTCTCTTCAAAAATCTTTCATGTACCGGATATTTCACAAAACATCTATCATTATTTTAAAATATTCTAAAGGTTTTTAGATTTTTAAACAAACCCTCCACCCTCTGTGGCTTTTCTTACAGCCCTAGTGTATATGTTCACTTTTTTTCCAAGACACCATTCTCCACTGTGAGTGATAACGTCTGGTAACTCACTGAAGTGAAACATTGCCTTATTCAGAAAAATAATTTGGGCCACTGCTGTAGAAAATGAAAGCTACATTCTTTACATGAAAAAGAGCATGGGTTATGATTTCCTATATAAAGAATGCTCTTCTGCAATACATCAAACTTCTTTTCTCCTGTGTGTGCAAATGGACTCTCCTTTGTTACGTGTAACAGGGTGTATAACTCCAGAAGAGATGGAGTTAGATGAAAAAGAGCCATTCCAAACTCTACTGATTAAAATAAATGTGCTCATAAAAAAGACAGGAGAGTAAATTACGGCATCCCCAGAACAGCAGTAACTTATACACCAACAAGTTATTTTCGAGTTTGCCAGAGGAAATAATCTGCTATCAACAAGGGGTAATTGCCTGAGCAAACTCGTCTTTACATCTCACATACAGTGTCACCTTGTGTAAAAAAGAGAAATACACCACATATCAATTCAGAAAAGATTTTTGAAACATTCTTTTAAAGGTTTCCTCTCTCTCAACCACCTGAAAAAAAGAATATATACACAGTTCAAAACATATCTAATCTCTGCTCTTTCCTTATCACTAAACAGTGTTCCAACACACCACAAAATTTATTACCTAAGCAGCCTAGAGCAATATTATAAAGTGTCCATTTTAGACAGGAACAGAAATTCCAATCTAAGATTTACCTGGTGAAACAGGTTAGCTACAATACCCTTCAGGAATAAATGAAGGAACTATTAAGTAAAAGGGCTTGGCTACACTTGAGAGTTGCAGCGCTAGTGATGAGGTTACAGCGCTGCAACTTTGTGTCCACACTTGCAAAGCACAGCCAGCGCTGCAACTCCCTGGCTGCAGCGCTGACTGTACACCTGGTCTGCTTGGGGTGTAACAATTCCAGCGCTGGTGATGCAGCGCTGCTCATCAAGTGTGGCCAGCAAAAGTGTTTTTATTGGCCTCCAGGGTATTAGGAGGTATCCCAGCATACCTTTTCAGCCACCCTGCTCATTGTTTCGCACTCCACTGCCCTGGGCTCAGGTGACCCACCCTTTAAATGCCCCAGGAATTTTAAAAATCCCCTTCCTGTTTGCTCAGCCAGGTGTGGAGTGCAATCAATCAATCAATCACTGACCTTGCCTCCATGCCCCAAACGTTCCCCAGCATGGAACACTTGCAAACTGCAGGACCTCATCAGTGTTTGGGGTGAGGAAGCTGTACAGTCACAGCTGCGCTCCAGCCATAGAAATTATGACACCTATGGTGGCCAGATATCAAAGTCCATGCTAGGAAAGGGGCCATGAACAGGACGCGGTGCAGTGCAGGGTTAAAGTAAAGGACTGCGGAGTGCCCTATTGCAAAGCCCGTGAGGGAAAACCGCCACTCAGGTGCTGCCCCACGACCCTGCCATTTTTACAGAAGGAGCTGGGATGTGATACATTTGGGGTGACCCCACTGCCAATCGTGAGGACCATGATGGACAGTTCAGAGCAGGGAGAAAGGAGGGGGAGCGGGAGGGGGATGGTGTAGAGGGAAACCGAGAATGAGGCTACTGAGGTGGTGGAAGACACCGCTGGAGTACACCAGAGGCATGCATCCAGGAGCTCTTCTCAAGCCAGGATGAAGGCTTAGCCAGTCGCCAGCAGCTGAACTTGGTGGTGAAGAAGAAGCAGGGAGGGGTCCCGGTAAGCAGATTTATTTTAGGATGGAACTGTTTTGGGAGAGGAGGCAGTGGGTTATGGCTGCCTGCATGCATATCCTAAGAATGGAATAGCCCATTGATGTGATCTATCACGTCGCGTAATTGGCCTCTGTAATCTCTTCAAAAGTTTCAGCCAGAGCGTGGGCAATGCGCTTGCGCAAGTTATAGGGAGAGCCACTGTGGTCCTTGTCCAGTCAGGCTAACGCGTCCGCGCCACTGTGCCGTGAGGGGTGGGAGGACCATTGCTGCACACAGACACAGCTGCATAGGGACCAGGGCGGAATCCACATTGCTGTAGAAGACCCTCCTGCTCTTCCCAGGTAACCCACAGCAGCGAGATATCTGGCAGATAAAAATCCTGTGGAAAAGCGTAGGGATAAGTGTTCAGTGCAGGTCCCCCCTAGCTGCTCTCTGCTTTCCCCCCAATGCACAGAAACCCAGGTGAGCCCCTGACTCAAAGCAGCTCCCCTTCCCAGGTGAGCCGCGCAGCAACATGGCTTCATTAATCACTCAATTCCCCATTACTCACCATGTCTTCACTGCTGTGGCCTCTCTGTGCTATGTTTGCTGTGTGTAAATGATGCTACAAATAGTTTACAAACTCCTTCACTGTGACTTATAAAACAGTGCAGCCTCTGTACAAATAAATGTTTCTAGTTTCTGTTTTTTTAAAGTGTCCTTGAATCCTCCTGCCCTATCATAGCCTGCTGAAAGACTACCATGAACTTGAGGAGGAAACCAAGAAAAGCAAAGAAGATTTGGGTGAAAGTCAGTTATGACTCAGCATGCCAGAGAGTAATAGAGGCTGCAGGACTGGAGAGAGAAAATGCATCGTGGAAGGAAACACAAAGCAGGAGAAAGGAATTGGCTACCAAGAAAAGCACAAAGCAGCTGATAAGCCTCGTGGCGTGCCAAACGGACGTATTTCAGTCACTCGTAGCCGAGGCAAGCAGATCACTACCCGTGCTAAAACCCCGCCCCATCCCAAAGCTCTCTCCCTTGTTGCCCCCACTGTTTGCTCAAAATCCCCTTCTTCCAGCATCCTGGGTTCTTACCACCACCAGCTGCCCCCCAACACCTGTATGTTCACCTACCAGCCCTGAGAAACGACGACCCTTACCCATTGCACTCAACCCCCATCACATGCAGCATATTAATCCTGAAGTCTGCAGCAGGCATTGCACAGCACTCTAGGCAGGACATATTCAAAC
Source organism: Chelonoidis abingdonii (assembly GCF_003597395.2). Taxonomy (NCBI): domain Eukaryota; kingdom Metazoa; phylum Chordata; order Testudines; family Testudinidae; genus Chelonoidis; species Chelonoidis abingdonii. Next base: position 60,928,863 of record NC_133774.1, on the reverse strand, counting down.
CTCTGACTGTACAGTTCAGCATTCCTACCCTCTTGCCCTTTTATGTACTGTATTTTGAATAAATGAGTCTTTCTTGGCTTTTAAAACAGTTTTTATCATTGCAGAAAGTGAACAATAACTGTACCCCCAAGGGAAAAAACAGGGGCACTGCAAATCACTGTTAACCACTGCACTTCACTCCTGTGCAAGGCACCAAACACTTACTGTTGGCTTTCAGCCTCAATTGCTCCCTTAAGGCATCCCTAATCCTTGTAAGTACCTGTGCTGGGCTCTCTAGTAGCCCCTGCTCTCTGGCTGTGCAAAATTCAGCCTCCAGGTGTTTGAACCTCGGAGGTCCATTCTTCACTGAATGTTTCACCCTTCCCTTCACAAATATTATGAGGGTACAGCATGCAGATATAACTGCAGGGATTGCTACTTTCCCCCAAAGTCTAGCTTCCCATAAAGACATCTCCAGCGCCCTTTAAACGGCCAAAAGGGCACACTCCACAGTCATTCTGCACTGGCTCAGCCTGTAGTTGAACCGGTCCTTGCTCCTGTCAAGCTTCCCTGTATACGGTTTCATGAGCCATGGCATTAACAGGTAAACAGGGTCTCCAAGGATCCAACAATGGGCATTTCGACATCCCCTACTATGATCTTGCGATCTGGGAAAAAAGTCCCCAGCCTGGCAGGCTTCCTGAACAGGCCACTGTTCCGAAAGATGCATGCACCATGCACCATGCACCTTTCCAGGCCATCCTGTGTAAATGTCAATGTAAATGCCTACAGTGATCCACAAAGCACTTAGAGAACCTCAGAGAAATACCCCTTCCGATTAATGTACTCGATGCAGGTGGTGTGGTGGTGCCAGAAATAGGAATATGCGTCCCAATCTATCGCCCCTCCACAGTTAGGTAAACCCATTTGTGCAAAGCCATCCAGAATGTCCTGCACATTCCCCAGAGTCACGGTTCTTTCTTAGCAGGATGCCGATTAATGGCCTGCAAACTTGCATCAACACTATGTTCCAACGGTTGACTTTCCCACTCCAAACTGGTTTTGCGACCGATCGGTAGCTGTCTCTGAAATTGCCATCTTCCAGATTGCAATAGCTACCCCCGCTTCTCCCACCGGCAGTGCAGCTCTCAAACTCGGTTTCTTGCGCCGCAGGGTGGGGGCGAGCTCAGCACACAGTCCATGAAAGTGGCTTTTTCTCATCCAAAAGTTTCGCAGGCCAATCTGCTCGTCATCCAGACTTGCAGGCCTCTTTTTTGATTGTGAATCCCACCACTCAGTGCTTGTTTCCTGAGCCAAAAGGCGGCGTTCCACAGTGCCTGAGCACGTCCGTTACTGCTACAAGCAATTTATTGTCACGCGCATCAGGCGATATCGATATCATCGTCGCGACTCCTCACTGTCACTTTGGAGCTGAAGGAATAGCTCGACTGCCAAACGTGATGTGCTGGCGACATTCATCAGCAAAGTCCTCAGCAGCTCGGGCTCCATTTCTAACAGAAATCACGGTGCAGGACTCACAATGGCGCCAAACTGCTGGGATGTATATAGTGATGCACCACGGGGCACTGGGACAGAAGCGGAATGACCTGCACCCTTCCGTCCCCCTTCCCACAACCCACAGCACCAAAATGGGATGAGGTGCTCTGTGGGATAGCTGCCCATAATGCACCACTCCCACAGCGCTGCTGCAAATGCTGCAAATGTGGCCACACTGCAGCGCTGGTAGCTGTCAGTGTGGCCACACTGCAGCGCTTTCCCTACACAGCTTTACGAAGACAGCTGTAACTCCCAGCGCTGTACAACTGTAAGTGTAGCCATACCCTTAGTAAAAGACTATTTTCTGATTTTATGGTAGCATCGGGTGGCTGTAGTGCTGGGTGAATACTACCAAAAATTTTCTGTGAATATTTACTCACATTTTTAAATTAATTATATTCAGGCATCCTCATGTCCCTTTTTATGTTCACATTGCACAGACATTCATTTGATTAAACTTTACTGGCATAGATATTCACGTAAAGCAATTTTCAAGGCCTCATGCATAAATATTTGTGGAAACAGAATCTAAGATTTGCCTGTGTGTGCCTGGGTGCTAGAAATACACTCCCAATCCAGGAATAGATTTACCCAACCAATCAAAAATAACCAGTTTTAAAACTCAACACAAAATATGGGTAGTTAATTCAAAGTAGAATATAATTTTGAGGAAATTGTGATCTTCTCATGAATATTTTGTAAATCAGAAAGGAGGCTACATTCATCAGTTAAATTGCCTATTGTGAAGTGTCTACTCAGGTCTAAGTAGGGGGGAATCAGATTAATGCCAGTGATAATAGTGGATCCAGCTGATTATCATTATTTCAGTAAAGGATAAATATTGGTGTCAGTGGGCAGTCTCCTTCCATGTACCTCGTGGTATGGCTATGGGGCAGCCCTGCAAGTGGCCTGCTGCTCAGTTTCCCCTTTCAAGGGGGTTCTTCAGTAACTCATACACACTTGTTTCCATTCACAGCCCTTCTTAAGTTCCAGTTTATTACATTAACAAACTTTCAAAATAAAAGTTCTCAGTTTCCTCCTCAAGCCAGTCTATTTGGCTCCTTAGGCCACTCCACAGACTTTCCTGCCTGTAGTCTCACTCCCCAAGTTTCAGGTTTCTTTCTGTGCTGGAGACTACTTGTTCCCAGGAGTCTCTGTGCTGCGCTTAGCAATTCTCCCCCACCTCTCCATAGCTTCCTGCTTCTCTTTATAGGAGAATCACTTGATTCTTGCTCAGGTGTGACTATTTAGCTACTGTGGTTGGCCTACCCCAGGCAGCTAGCCTTTAAAGGTGCAAACTATTCTATTACAATGGGATGACATTTTATTCATAAAAAAAGCATCTGCCTCTCTTCTTAGTCAGCAGAGGACATCAGTGTATTGATTTCCTCTACTTCATCTTTTCAACTTTTATTTAATTGAGTTCCCTTATGCCATCTCCAAAATTATCATAACCTGCCTAATCTTCCTAGTCCTGGTAGCAAAATATTAAAAGAAATATAACAGAAAAGAGCTTGAACCACCCAGTTTGTATGCAGATCCAAAGTTCTTTGCACTTTCAGGATGTTCTAATTCTGGTGATTCTTCCTTTCATTATAGGGTTGCAACCAGCAGCAAAAATCTGATCTGGATCTGAATTTTCACAAATTTGGGGAAATAAGATATGGGAGGATTCTCATCTCCTCTCCAGTCCTCACATGTTGTGGCCCTGGGGTCATAGTACTGTAAAGGGGCTGGGGTAGAATTCCCCTGGTGCAGGGATTGAGGAAGACACAGGCTGGCTTGTGAGGACCCCTTTGCAAATCCTGGTGTAGGGGATATGCCAGAGTAGTGAGGCTGGATTGAGACAGACATGTCAGTGGTGGAGCCCCAGTTCTTAGTGTTGCATTAATTCTGGGCTGCACTGCTGCTCAGAGGCAGTCATTGACAGTTTACTATAGGGCAGCTTAAAAAATTACATTGGGCCCCATTCTAGTCCTTGGACCAGTCCAGACTCAAGAGGATGCAGAGGTAGCTTAAAACTATGTTAGTCCTCCAACACCTCAGGCTGAGAGTTCAGTGCAGTGCAGATCTCATCCAGCTCCCCTACCCAAAACTATGTATAGACTATCAGCACCAATTTCCACTCACCATCTGAGAAAGCAAACTCACTCAGCACCCAATTCTGCCACCCTTATTCACATGGAGTCTTCTAATCATACTCTTCACAAATAATTCTACTGAAATAAGCGGAACTCCTTGTGGACTAAGATACCACAAAGTGAAAGGATGGCAGAATCAGGCATTTAGAACATGATTCCTGTCTTCAGTACAGCAAAGGAAGCTGGAAAGCAGACCTTGATAAATCAATTCAGCAGCATTCTGGCATAAGATCAAGGATATTGTTATATAGACTAGAATAGAAGAGATTTTATTTCTGAGTTAAATATAGAAAGTGTGTTCTAGTTTATATATATTGTTTCTGTGAAATGTGTATGTTTCATATGCATAATATTTTTAATAGTCAGGACCTTATATATTCCCTACTCTTTGGACTATGAATAAGAATGTACATAATCCCTCAGTAAGGCTACAGTTCAGTTTAAAAGACAAAGAGTCTCTCAATAATAACAAAAACTGTGGATAAAATTTGGCATTGCAACGGATTTTCCAATCTTTATCTGACTGTATCTGTCAGGCACAGGAAATCAGGTTTAGAAAATGGGGCAGTCCTCCCTCAGAAGCTTGAGACAGAGTCTGATTCCACTTATATTAATTCAATGGGTGTTTTACCATTCTCTCATTTAAAAAAATCATAGTAGTTCCAAACCAGCATTAACATTGGTATGTTAATGATACCATAATGGTTGGGGAAACTGCTGTACAACAATGTAGTACTTATTTTTTTAAAGAGAGTTAACTTCATTTGGAGCAGGATCAGAACATGGAGCCACAGTCCATTTCAGGTATAAATGGGCACGTACATTCCTCCTAGTGTCCCAGGTAAAATTAACAAACCCAGCCACATTAATATAGAATCCATGGGCTAGCATTTTTTACAGCAAAAAGAAAATCACACTGGATTTTGTACCCACCAAAGTGGATTTTTGGAATGTTCCTAAAAGTTATCAGTAGTGCTCAATACTGTTAGCAATTATACTAATATGTCATGGATTACTACAAACAAAAGGAAAAAAAATAGATCACCATCAATCATCTCTAGTAGAATAAAAATTATTTCAGAGATAAACACCTCTTAATGGAATATGCCTGGTGTATAGATGACAAGAACATTTTTGAATCAGAAAAAAGCTGGAAACTGTTTTCCAAAGTGGATCGCTAGAGGATTAAAAATGAATAATTGTTTCTATCCCACAAATGAAAGAAAAAGAATGACAAATATCATTCAACTTTTATTAGTGTAGGGCAACAATAGAGGAATGGGACCATTCACACTGAGGACTTCATTGCTGATAATTCTCAGAAGGAACAGTATGGCTTTGTCCTACAACAGCATTGAGACTGGAAAACCATAGAATTAAAACTAAAAGAACATTCTTTTCAGCTTAGTAGAGAGAAAAAATAGACTCTCTGGGTAGGGAGGAAAAATGGCCTGCGTGACAAGGGTCTTCAACTATCTTTCCAAAACAGGCTTCATAAATGGAAAAAATTGCAAAATGTATTTGCTTATTTTCTTTTAGATTCAGGTAGCAAGAAAATAAAAAATAAGTTGGGTTAGTTATAAAACTAAGGGCCACATTCTCCCATGGTTGACGTGCTGCAAAGTAAAGAACACAATCACAACTTAAATAATACCTTTGTTTCCAGTGTCACAACATACCACTCACAACCAACATTTTTTCCACCCTCAGCATCTGCAACAGATCAGCAAATAGCATAGAAACACAACTACTTTGTGGGAGAAGTCAGATAATTTAAAAAGCAATCTGTATAATACTCTAACACCAGCCTGGTTTACTACAGAGAAACATCATAAGTTACAACTACCAGAGGTAGTAAGTAATAGGTTGTACTCCAAGGCCTATTCTATGATGAATCAAATTCTAGTGTTGTCAGCAGCCTTCAGAGCACATAGAGAGTCTTTGTGGGTGTCAGAGACTTCTGGGAATGCAAGAGGTGCAGACAAGTTTGCTGTGTAAATGTGCAAGCCCCATTACCCTATGTTTAATGCTCAGCAGTACATTGTCCTCCAAGAGAATTTTCATATGGTTTGGCTCTGTAAAATGTGTTTTAACCACACCCATTTAGCTTGACACAATGGTTTGCCTAGATTGAAGGGCTTGCTACAGCATAACACAGCACACCAGATTTTGCACAGCTGTTCACAGATGTTTACTTCTTCCATGCTGTTTTCTGTAAAAGGGCATACATTGATTTTAAATAATATGCTAATTACTATGGCTCCTTAGAGAATAGGGAAATTTTTAAAGCAGTTATTATATATGGAATATATGATGGTATAGTATAGATTCATCCTGAGTTTGGGATGATGAATTATGGATGAGTGCAAAGGTATGCAGGTCATCCCAAACACGTGGCAATAAATATACCATCCTTCACCATCACCTATTCTGTATTTGCTGCAAATAGTACAGAAATGCTGCTCAAGAAAAGTCAGAGAGAGTTTTATTTTCTTTTTATTGCGACTATATTCTGTAGCTCTTTGCCAGGTACCACATTTGCCATGAGCCCAATTGTGCAGAGCTCTGATAGAGACATTAAACCTCTAAATTGAACTAAATAGCTTTTCTGTGTGTAAAAATGGGAGTTATAAATGCTGATATCTCAGGTTCTTTTGTGGCAAGAAGCAAGCACTGCATCCTATTTGAAAGCAAATCACCCCCAATGCCATAGTATAAGACTTCTGTTTCTATCCCCAAATCCTATATCTAGAAATGGTCCAGAAGTGAACTGTTCTAGGCCTCAGGTAGGAGTAGTTCTGTAGGTAATTTACACCTTTTGGGGAGGAAAGAGGGACATTAAGATTAAATAAACAAACAAAAAGAGCAGCAAGATAAGAACATGTACCGTGACATTTGGATTAGTGGGCAGATAGCAAGTGAGGTGATCAAATGTGCATGGTAAATGAATTCATCACATAGGTCTGCAATTTATTACATGAACATTGCCTTCATGCATTTGATGATACGTCTGTTACAAACTCAAAAAGTTTGACACATGAGTAAGTTCTAGCTGTATGATCTTATAACTCTGTACAATGGGGAAAAATCTGACATTTGCATAGAGATTACAAAAGACTAAGAGTAGAAGTAAATTCTGTGCAGCCAGGTGAGCGCACATGCACACACGAACATATACACATACTAGACCTGGATGGAAAATGGTTTTCCTGTCCTATGAAAATTTAAGATTTTAAAAAGTTTTCCCATTTCATATAAAACTGAGAACTTTTGATTTTTTTAATTTGTTTATTTTTAAAAAGGAGAGCATGTGTAGGACCTCAGAACAGCCCAGTGGCTAGAGCACTTATGTGGTATATAGAACATCCAAATTCTAGTCATTGCTCTGAAACAGATGGCACCACTTGATAGCATATTAGCCATTGTGGGGTGGGTCTCTCAATCTTTCCTGTTGGTTGGAGCTGTTCCATTTTGTACAAATAATGAAATAGTAATTGGGGGGAGAGTGGGAAGGAAGAGAGAGAAATCATGAGCAAGAGAGAGAGAGATTCTATACCTAGTGGTTAGGGCACCTGGGATATGAGAGATGCAGGGACTTGAGTCTGTCTCAGGTTCAAGTACCTGTGCTTCCCACATCCCAGATGAGCTTCACATGCAAAAGTTTTGTTGAAACTTATACGTTTCCGGAAAAGTTTTGGTTCTGATGAACCAGCATTGTCTAACGGAAAAACAGTTTGGCTGAAAAATTCCTGACCCGCTCTAGTGGTCTGTTCCATTCCGTAACAGCTCATGCACTAGATTAACTCCCAGCAGGGTTCGCTGATTACATTATCATGGTTTTAAAGGGACATCATTTACGTGACCCCTACACGTGTCTCCCAGTCATCTGCCTGTACATGAGCACAGAATGTGGAAGCCAAAGAGGAAATGAAGGATGGTACTTGTGATGTCATAATTCAAATATAGCTGGTTAATTGACTTAAGACTAATTGGTCAAGAAGTAGGCTGGAAAGTCATAACACTGTAGCAACCCAGCCAGAGTTTCTGTGTCTGTTGAATGCCTTGAAGACACCTGACCATTTATAAATTATAATTTACTAATTTCAGAGTAATTTACAAACTCATAAGTGAAGTAAACATCAAGTTATGATTTTTAAAAATATTCATACTCTGAAGAGCATTTTGTAATACAATGTCCCTGCACCAAACTATGATTTTCCATCTATTTTAAGCAAAGCAAGAGATGTAAATGAAAAAAAGAAAAATACCAATACAAGAGTTTTTATCTAGGGTTTAATCCACCTGAAATGGTTTTATCCTGAGGCTTCACAAAACCATATGAAGGGAACGAAACATGACCATATGCCCATAGTCCTGCAGTGGGTATAGCTCAATCATAAATATATTACAAAAGTATTACCAGAGGAAAAAAATTAATGTAATAAAAATGTAAAAAATAAAACTGTGAATTAAAACAGAGATTGTCACAATGTGAGTTAAAACACCCACAGTTAAACATATACATAATATACCTTATGTATTAAAGCTACTAATTCCATTTAACAACATTCAATGAATTTATACTAAGAAATGGAATTTACAGAGATGAATATAAAGCCCAATTACCAACTAGATTTGGGAGATTCCAGTTGGTAAATGAGGCTGTGAGATTGCCTTGTGTTAAAAGGATATTAATAGTTATGCTAGCACTTGACTAATATTTTATAGTGCAGACTGTTACCAAATTAAAACCTGTGTATGAGCTGCTAACCTAAGTTCAAAGCCAAGTTGCTGTGTCTTCACTGCTATTTTAACCCCAGTTAGCTAATGCAGGTTAGCTAAACTGAGTTAAGGATTCAGCACTTTTGCAGTAAAGACATACCCATCGACACAATTATGGTGGCACAGTGGAAAAAGCATAGATATTTTTAGAGAGATGCTCTAGTGCCAGAACTTTTCTATAAATTACCACAGAGCAACATTTTTTAATGTTATCTTTTACATCTAAATCTGATCTATGAAGAAAAATACCGTAAACAGGTTTACACACCTATAAAGTTCCACTGTGGCCAAACATGCTTTAATACTTAGGCACAAAGGGGTGAAGTTATGTACAAATTCTTTTATCTTGTGAATTTCAACCAAACATTAGCTTATGTAATATATTACAGCTTATTCAACATATTTCACATAAACAATAATATAAAATACAAACTATTAATAATGTTACTTTAGTTATCTTTGTAATTAAAATTACTCTTTGATCGAAGATTATAATACTCTTGGTAGTTATACCATATTTCAGCTAAAAATTAAGAATATAGGCCCTGTTCCTTCAATATGATGTGTATGGGCAGAGTTCATTGACGTGAATGGGGCTCTGTGAGGATATAGGGGTCCTACATCATATTGCAGGAATTTCTAAATATGACTATTCAGCAACCTGGCAGTCTAATTTGCCCTGCTAACTGCTATTCAAAATACAAGTTCCTTTCTCAGTTAACCCTGATCTGTTATAATAAAATTCTGCATAGAACATAAACTTTCCTGATAAGGAATTATAGTATTTAAAAGAATGTGCAAACCAAAGAAAGATGAACAGCAGACAGAACAGAAAACTCAACTGAGTTTAATATTAGTCACCTGACAGTCTCTGAATGGGACTCACAGAAAAAAGAAAATCCACCATAATGTACTGAGTCATTATTGCTAACAGAAGCATAGCTCTTCCACAGCAGCAGTAACATTGGTCTCAACTGGGGAAACACAGCAGGAGGTTCACAAAGTGTTCCTCTAGCATGCTGGGGAAATGATCCCTGGTGAATGCCCAAATGCAGTTTGAAACATCAAAAGTTCTGATAGTCAGAGCATCTGCTGAATCAGTTACAAATATATTACAAGAATGTATATGCTCAAAGCTGCTTTATATGGAGCATATCTTCGGTATAGCCCAGAGCAGAAGAATTAAATTGTGCAATCCTAGTTAGAAACAGAATGAATGTCCTACTACTGGGTACTGAAAGAGGTAAAATAGAACAGTGTGCAATGAAGAAACAAGCTTTGGCCTTCCATAGGCCTTATCTACTTTAGAGAATAAACCCAACTCAGCCATTGGTGGCAAACAACTGTAATACACCAGCTGACCCCCTGAGGGTAGAAAAGGGCAAGTTAGAGTTTTGGACTGATTGCGATTATCATAATTTATATTATTAAAGACATTACATATTATAGGGGGAGATGGTGGTGTACATATATTAAAGTTGTATAGCACTTTCTAATATGACCTTTTTTTAAGGAGCCCTAAAACCTCCATTGTTTCCAGCAGTCTTTTGAAATTCAGCAGGGGGAAAGACTGCTGATCTAGGGAAGTGCCCTTTTCTTTGTCTCATGAAATCCCATTCAGGTTTTGCTGAGATATAAATAGCTGAGAATTCCCATCTCCTTTCTCTGTTAGCACTCCCCAAGACATTATAGCTGCCTGCCGAAATCACTGAACATGAACATTCTAAAGAATTGGGCCCATGATGCAGCCCCAAAGCCAGAACAGAGGCTGCACTGGGAATGGTTGGGAGCTACAAGAGCAGCCATACTGTGAGGAAAAGTTAAGCAGGAGAGAGAGCAGGCCTGGACTCTTCTGATAACCCACCAGACAACACCTCTTCTGAAGTAGTTATTCCTTAGTATTCCAAGACAACAGCCTTCTCCAGCTGCCAGTTAACATAGTCCTGTATTTCCAGATGTAATAATATGTGCTCAAATTCTGAAGTTTCGGAATTTAAACCCTGTTGTTGATGCATTATTGGGTGGTTTTACAGGTTTTTTTTCTTTTCACAAGAACATAATATAATTTATTTTTACTTTTTCTTTTAAAAAATCCTAGGAAGTGACATACAGAAAAGCTGTTAAAATGTTATTTAGGTTGCAAAGTCAAGCACTCAAAAGTTAGGAATCTCCAGGTTTTTCCAACCTTTATACAGCTCCCAGTGCATATGCCTTACAATAGTATGTGATGATGTAATTAAAGACTATTTTTTCTAAAAAAAAAGTGCACAGGATGAATCATAGGGTTAGAAGGGATTGCAAGGGTCATCTGGTCTAACCCGAAACACAAACACACAAATATATTCAACACTTTCTTCCTTTGGTGGGCAATTTCTTGAATGTTTTTATTGGTGATTAAATCTTCCCAACCAATGGCCAAAATCTTTTGCAAGTATTTATTTTCTAAGGTGTCCAGCACTAGGGCCCAGATGATGTCTCCCTTTCTCCCATGTGTGCTTGGGAGAAAGCAGAAAAGAGGAGGCAGCCACAGACTCCAGTTGATAGAGACAGAAGCAGCCAAAGAAGGGAGATTTTCTCTTTTTGAGAACTTTCTACAGTTTTGATGAGGTATTCTTTGCCTTGTGCTGATTGGCTGTTTGCTCCAACCCCTCCACTCCCCTACAATCTCTTCACCTCAGTATCACACCTCTTATCCTCTTCTGCTCTTCCTTGATTCTCATACCCCCTTCCCTTCAGTGCCTCCTCCTAAATAATCCCCATGGCCGGATTTACACCTCACACATCTCTAGGCACAGCATCTTCAGTGCCCTGCCAACCCCCTCCCCCCACCTACAGCTGCCCTTCATGTTGCACACAGTTTTAGAGAGGTAAGGCACTTCTAGAATGCTGGAGCCCTTAGGCACATGTGCCTAATTGGAAATCCGGCCCTTATAATCTTCCCCCTCACTCCCCACTAACATGACTCCCATCACATTATTCACTCTGCTTGTGTGTTTGTGTGTTCTAACCCCTTCCCCACCCTGTGTCTGTCTCTTCTTGTCCATTTAGACAAGGGCAAGGGCCAGCTTTTTGTTCTGTTTGTACAGTTCCTAGCACAATGGAATTCTGGTCCATTACTAGGGCTCCTTGACGCTATGGTAATACAAATAATAGAAATACTACACAATTCAGGAAGGCAGAATTGCTACTTGGTCAGGAAACATGTATGTGTAGCAGAAGGAGTGTCAGGTTAATCCCTTTATTATTGTGGAAAGTGAGGTGGGATCTTCAAGAAGCATTAAGGCTAGGGCCTTGGTTTTTATCTTATCCTTGACATCTCCAACAGCACAGTATCGCCACAGTGGAGCTCTGATCTGTTATTGCTCACTTTTAGCATTATTACTACATGAAGAATGTGGATTTCCCTTGAGGGTCTTTCATCCAGCTATTGGTCAGGATGGATGCTGATGTACTTATGAGATCTGACAAGATACCAGCCCAAGGAGACTTTACAGTGAAAATGCTTTTGTTCCTTGTAACAAAGTGAACCAGATATACATTTACTCACAGTGAATTGAACTTTACTTTGCAAATAGTTCTACTGAAATCCATGGGACCACTTGTAGAGTAAGGTGTTGTTTGATATGAGTAAGGGTATCACAATCCAGCTTAGCATTTTTAAAACAATTTATTTATTAAAACACTGAGGTCCCAAGCAATCCTTGTAGTTGACAAAAACAATAAGAAACACAACTCTAGTCTTTATTTAATAACAACCAAAAATACTTAGAACATTTTTTAAAAGTAAAAGCTTCCTCCTGGGCTGAGAGCTAATATATGTCAAGTCCAGCAAATTTTTACTTTAGCAATGCTCAAAACCAAGTTCATTATGAAAAATGCCAAAAGACACGTCACTAAGTCAGCTCTAGAGGTTCTAGCTATAAGAAATCACAGATCATTATGTGATAACACTCCTACTAACAGATGCAAGTCTATAATTCATGGATTTGGAAATGAATAATTTGAATTTCATTGTTATTTCTGGAAAGGCTTCCTGTATCACAATGGTAATTACAGAAGAAAAAATAAAGAGCATTTAAAACCATAAAAAGTAAACCTTCATGGCCATTAGCTACTAATGGGAAAAGTTCAGCAGGGACATTAAATCCATACTACATAGCCATCAATTTGTATTTTAACATATTGATAATGAATCCCAACATAACCATTCAAACCAAAGTCAGAATTCTTTTCTTTGTCCCTGCAGGAAATTTTAATCAATAGCACACACATTATCTGTATATATCCATACATATATATGTATGGATATATACATACACTACAAAATAATATAATGTGCTTCACTCTCATTTCAGATCTTTAACACAGTGATGCACTTCTCCATTCTTCCAATCAATGTATTCTGTTAGTGTTTTTCAGCATTTTAAATCCCTGAGCTAAGTCAATAATGTTGATTACTTACCATAAGCACTGTAAATGCCATTCTAATACAGGTTATTTGCAATTTGACATCCTCATCTATATGCATTATTCCACTTGGAAAATTAAATGAAACCCCTTGATTCAGAATCTGAAACACTTAGAAGTAATGATCCTGTTTACTGATTGACTGAAGTTGTGGTTTTTGAGCACTACTTAATAGAGGAAACAAAAAGCAATATTCAGCTAAAATAGAAATATCTAAGTTACTTTAGGAAGCATTCATATTATATAAATAATAGCCTTTTATTGTATTTTCCTTGTTTATACCTCAAAGATACTTAGCCAACACTGTTTCTAGCTCAATGCCACCAATTTTTAAGATTCTTGTCATTCAAAATTTAAACTCAACAGGCTCAATGTAGTAAAAAACCCAGTGTTCAATACTTTCGATTTTTTATGTCAAATTCTTTTATAAATATTGTTTGCCACTATATAGGGATGAGCATATAAATAAGAGAGGATAGTTCTAAATGAAGGTGTTGTTTTTTTTTTTAAAAAAAACACAATAGGTTATCAAAAGGAAATGGAAAATAGGCTTAGAGGTGACATCTTGACTGGGAGGCCTCCTATGAGTTATAAAGCCAAAGAAACACAGGAGGTGGCTTCTAATTTTACAAAGGTTGTAAGAATCAGTTTATGTTTCATTACTTCTCAGAAAATTGTTTGTTATGCCATTTTGTAGCTACTGATTGATGCAAACAATAGATGGTTTGGAAAAGGATAAGCACTATACCAAAACTGTGCCCTAATTTTGAATTGAACCAAACCTCAACCTTCCTCATGCAACACCCTCCCCTCTATCCATCTCCCAAATACTAAGAACATTATTAGTAACAACAAAGAGAAAGATGGCACAATTTCTCTACCAAAGAGCTGACAAATAAAGGCTGCAATCTGGTGACTGTATCCGTGCAGATAAACTCCTGTGCCTGTGTGAAGCCCCATTGAAGCTATTAGGGTTTTGCACCGTGTCAGAGTTCCACTTATGTAGATCCAATTAGAGGTTCAGTGTGTAGTTGCAGCCATGACAACAAAGGGAGTGAAAGGGTGACGTATGTCTGAAGGTATCAGGAAGAGATTGGAAGGAAGGGACAAGGACAACGTCAAGAAGATTATGTGGTTATCCAGAAAAGGTAATAGATAAATTAGGGCATAATCTGGGGAATGTTTTTGTTTTGTTTTGTCCTGTCCTACTTTTGCTGAAATGCATTTTGGAATCTCAGAAGGTCTGTGTCTCTCTCTGCTGTGCCAGATGGTACCTTAAAAAGCACAGGGAAGCCATAGAGCTTTGATGGGTCCCTGTATATATGTATATTTGCAAGTATGTGACTATGTAAGGAGCACTTCTGACTCAGGGAAGCTATGAGAAGCTATGAGATTTGAAAGGAGCAGATTGTCCACAGCTCAGTAGAAATACTACAAGATTTGGGAGAACTCCCTTGCAACATCACTAAAGGCTAGAAGGGATGTTAGACAGAGAAAAAAGTGACTTGATCCAGGCCACTGAAAAAAAAGCCCTGGGGTTCAGGAAAATTAAAAAAGAATGTAGCGATTGAAGTCAGTGGGCTTCAAGGCCCCTAGTTAGATTTAGAGAGAGAAGGGCAAGTATGGAAGGTGACAAAGCTGGAAGGAAGAGTGAAGGAGAAGGGAGAATTCAAAAATTTCAGCTACATTGAGATAGGCATTCAAATTTTTTGGGACTCATCCTCTGGGAACCAAAGCTTCTGAGATTTTCCCAGCCTTTAGTAGATTACAGATAGATTCATTTCACTTCCCAATTCAAGTCTTCCACTTGAGGTTTTAAATACATTAGATTCCACAGTTAATATCAGACATTGATTGCTGGTACTTGTTGACATGAATAAATGGGAATAAATGTGAAGCAAATAATTGAGGAAATTAGAAATATATTACACGTTGATTTGGGGAAGTGTAATATGCAGGTGCTGAAAGTCCATTTGATGGCACATTTTTATTCAGAATTATTTTAGGCATTATCTAAGAGCTGCACTGTGGATTATCAAAAATGAGTAATTCCAATTTTGTTTAACTCTGAACATGTGAAAATGTTTCAGACTGGTGAAGTACAGTGACGACTGTCTTAAGCTACCACTCCAGGGACCAGAAAAGAATCAGTTGCCAAGCTGAGTTGGTATTTTACTAAGCCTGAATATAATTATACTTGAAACCTGGAAGATACTTTAAAGCAGCCTTTTAAGAAAAGATATTGCCCACTGGAATGCTCCTTAGTACAAGTTTCACTACAATTATTTTAGCTCAGATAGAGTTGACACATAAGACTATGCTCTTTCCCTGGATATACATATACTTTCAGTTCACTCACTGAAGCCATTGGGAATTGAGTGTACTCATTTGAAGGTTCCATTTTGCCTACCATCACTTATGGTGGAATCACCTATTGCCATTTTGGTCTAATGTATCCTGAATCAGAAAAGTCCTAAAAGGTAATCAAAACAAAAAAGTATGGAACCATTAAAAATGTATGATGGGTGAATGCAACTACTTAGGCAAACTAGGCGGCTGCTAGGGTGCCTAGTGGTTGAGGGAGCCTAAAAGCCCGCTCAGGCGAGGAGGTGGAGTGGAGGTGAGCTGAGGGGGGAGCGGGGAGGGCTGCCCTCAGTAACAGGGGGGGGGCCATAGGAGAACTGCTCCCTGCCCCAGATCACCTCCACTCTGCCCCCTTCCGCTGAGCACACAGTCCCTGCTCAAAGTCTCCTCCAGTCGGTGCCACAAGCCGGGGAGGGGAGGAGAAGTAGAGCAGCGCCGGCGTGCTCAGCAGAGGAGGCGGAGCCGAGGTGAGCTGGGGCGGGCTCCCCAGGTGGGGTTAGCTGCTGCGGGTGTGTGTGTGTGTGTGTGTCTCCCCAGCTGGGGCTAGCTTCTGCGGGGGGGGGGGGCTCCCCAAGTGGGGTTAGCTGCTGCAGGGTCGGGGGGCTCTCCGGGTGGGGTTTATTGCTGTGGAGGGGGGCTTCCCAGGTGGGATTAGCTGCCACAGGGGGGACAGGGTTATCTGGGTGAGGGGGTGGCGCAAGGTGGAAGTTTCCCTAGGAGCTGTTGAGGAACAGTCCATAACAAAACATGATCTTGCTACACTTAGTGCTATAATGCAGAAGAGCTGTGAATGGTTCCTTCATAGCTTCATATATGCTGCAGTTCAGCCCATTCCCTGGGTAGTTGGAAGGGGAAAGCATGAATGGTCCCACAAAAATGCATATGGAATGAAGACTAATAGCTTATTGCTGTTACTCTTGAGTGCATCTTGCAGGAGTTACAGACACTGCACTGGCTCCTGTGAGTTACAGAGCAGGGTACCAGCCACAAATTCTTTTGGCTGAATGCACATCCTGTTTTATTAGGCTGCAAGTTCTATTGCAGGATTTTACTCAAAACAGAGATATTGGTGCTTTTTCATAAATTAGAGCTGAATGAAATTTTTCATATGAATAATTTATTCACCAAAATATGAGAGTTTGGGGTAAATGAAATTAATCTAGTTAAATTTGGTGAATAGTTTGGCCAAAAAGATTTTTTTTTCAAACCAAGTGTTTCATTTTGATATTTTCAAAATTAAATGTTTTGACTCCTCCTTTTGAAATGACATTTTCTTTCAAAATTTAGCTAGATTTATTTAAACACTCACACCCAGGTAAACACACCCAAAAAACAAAATAAAATGGAAAAAAAATAATTTATTTTTGGGTTAAATGTTTTGCTAGATCTGAAAGCATTCTTTTTTTCATTTCAATGAGGAAAAAACACAACGTTTCTGACTGAAAACTGTGTGTGTGTGTGTGTGTGTGTATGAGTGTGCATGCGTGCATCAAACAAAAAACATCAATTATTTGCTCAGCTCTGTGAAAAATACTACCACAGGGATGGTGAAGGAGGGAAGCATCATTGGACGTATAGAGCATAGGACTGGGATTCAGAAAACCTGGAATGTATTCTTTGTTCTTTCCCTGACCTGCAGCGTGAGTTTGGGGCAAGCATGTCACCTCTTCATGCCTCACTTTTCTCATCTGTAAAATGGAGGTTATGATACCATTGAAGGCGGGACAAAAAGTAATGGGCTTAACGTGCAGCAAGGGAGATTTAGGTTAGATATTAGGATGCATTTTCTAGCCATAAGAGTATTTAATCTCTCTTCCAAGGGAGGTTGTGGAATCCCTGTCAAAGGACGTTTTTAAGAACAAGTTGGACACACACCTGACAGGGATGAACTAGGTTCACTTGGTCTTGCCTCAGTGCAGGGGGCCGGATTAGATGATCTTGAGGTCCCTTCCAGCCCTATATTTCTGAGTCTATATTTTCCTTTGTAAATAAAAAGTGCTACATAAGGGCTAAATATTAGTAACTTATTACAAAAATATGAGCATATAGAAGGTGCATGTGTACCATTGATGAGATTTTTAAATACAACCTGTCATTACCTTGAATTGCTCTGTATTGCATTTCCTCATAGCCAGATTTCTCAATGCTCATTCAAACCCTGAAGATACATACAATAAAAATGAATCAGTTTAGTGTCTGTAAAGCTGCTTCCTAATGATACAGGTAGCTGTTCCAACCTATTTCTAATTAAAAATAAGATTAGGAAACACTTGACCTAACCAATATACTTCAGAAATTGAAGTGGTAATGTCTGTATGGGTTCTGCACGATGTTAAACACTCAAGACAAGTCTTCAGTACAAAAACTTAAGTTGACCTAAGTTACATCAATGTACAACCAATCCAGTAATGGAATTGGTTTTACACATCCACACTACACTTCTTGTGTCTGTGGTGCATGCCCTCACCTGGGGTGCTAGCACTGATTTAACTGTCAGCGTGGGGCATTGTGGGACAGTTTCTGAAAGGCAGCAACAGTCAATGTAAGCAATGCAGTGTGCGCACTGACACTGTGTTGACCTAACGGAATCAATTTAAGTGCTACGTTTCTCGCAGAGGGGGAGTTATTAACTCAATGTAGTGGCAAGTTACATTGGTAGGAGCTTACATTGACCTAACATTGAGGTGTAGACCAGGCCTCACAGTTGATCAACATTCAAGAAGTTACAAGGCCATAAAGAGCTGATTAAATTGCTATTGGTAGAATTCAAATGGGTGACCTGCTAGGACAATAGCATAGACAAAGGTAAGCATAGGAGCACTTGTTTGTCTATCAGAGGCAAAAAGCCAGACACGATCAGTAGCACAGTTTTATCAGATACTTAACAGAAACTCTCTAAGCTTTTTCTATTTATAAATTAATTTTCAAGTATTACAGTGTAAAACTATATGCATTCCATTTATCTTTTCTTTAAAGAGATTGACTCACTGAATTATGAAGTCAAATCCCTAGGTTAGAAGATGCCTATAAAGATTAAGGCATTTCTCCTCTTTCCTAACAATTAGCAGCACTAGACTGCTAAACAGAGATCAATTGTAATTGTGGAACTGAGATAGGGCAATAAACAAATTACTGGTGTTTTCACTGCAGCCTCTTGGTTTACAGACCCACTGTTATTTAATCTAGGAGCCCTGTAGGTTGTAAATTATCCATTACAATTGTCATTCGGCTGCTGAACAGGAGTTACTTACTAGTATAAAGACATCGGACAGGAAAGCTGTCTGGTTCTTTATTTCAGGTGAAACAGAAAAGTCACAGCTGAATCATTATGGAAACATTTGAGCTGCTTAGTTATAAGAACCTCAAAAGGTTCAGAGGTTTGACTAGATAAATACACAGACATTTGGATATTTATATGACCCTTAGATGAATCTCTTAGGTCTGCAAAATTGGACTTGAAATCTAATACAAAGAGGCCCTCTCATGAGATTTCAAGTACTTCTATTCATATTTCTAACCCAGCCAGAAACAGCAACAACCATTCTCACTGTATTTTGTCTCTTCTAGTTCCATCTGAAACCAGGAAGCATGAAGATTTGAGAAGATGAAATATAATGGTGGAAATCTCAAAAAATAATTTAATGTAGGATTTACTTGACAATCACTGGACATGTGGAAGTAAACAGAACATGAAGAGAAAAATCTTTCCGTACAACTGGAAGAAGGGTTTTTTGTGGTATTCCAGCTTCTGCACCTTTTTCTGGCTCAGATCCCTGCCCACCACACTCTGTCCTATAGAAGTTAGGAAGGAGTAAGGCCCAATGATTGCATGTACTTGTTGTTTTGTCTATTTTGTTTCGGCTATTTTTGTTCTTTCTGGCCATTTTCATATAGCCAGAGAATCAGCACAAGGACATACCTGCACCTAGATTACAAAGATTTAAGGCTATCTGGAGGGATAACTGCCATGCCACTTAGTATTAAAGAGCAACACAGACAAAATAGTATCCGACTGTTAGTCAAAGAGGTAGATTCCTATTACTCCAGTTTAAGACTAGAAACTCATGCAGAAGCAGCACAAATAAAAAGATTCACTGTTCAATACAGTATGAGAAGCTTGCAGAGAAAGGAAACATTCTGGAAAAGTATTTTCACATACATTCAAAACACGTGTGTAGTGTGATCTCCCATTAACAGATATCAGATGCCTCCTCTGGAGATGCTGACACCTAATTTCAACAGGGGTGCGTGTGTGTGCGCATGTGTGCATGTTCATCCTTAATGTTTCATAAATTGCCTACCTCTAGGGGAGGGAACTATGTGCATTTTAAAACTCCCACAATACTGTTGGTCTTGAACTAAGCAAAACGGCACTATTTCAGATGTACACATTTTATTTAAGATACTTGCAATAATAAAATGCAGCAACAATTGATGACCAATATGATGGCTTGTTTATTTTAAAGAAAAGAAAGTTATAGGACTCAAGCTTGACCTCTACATTGACAAAACTAACTGAAATCAATAGAAGGAGTCTGGCCTGAGTAAGAAGTCTGGAGTTAACCCTATAAATCTTTACTGTGTATGATTTAAATTAATCCCTGGTGTAATGACATTGACTTCAAAAGGGATACATTTGACTATATATTTTTAGTGACATGAGGTATGGTTCCTCTTCTTTATGAAACTGCGCAGCCCTTTTTAAATCATACAGAATTAGAATTTATACTGGAAAGGGGTGCAGGTTTGGGTTTTATAGAGATAAATGTGCAATTAGATTCCATTTTAAGTCTTACTTTTATATGCACGCAAATCGAAATGCCTCAGAACAAATCCAAGCCACATAAAAATTCCCACCTGTCTTAAAATGTTTTGTCATTTCCCTCTGCCCCAACTCCAAATTTGAAGGGATAGATGTTCAAAACCTGAAAGATCTAACTCTCTTTTGGGAACATCTTATCACAAACCAGCTAGACCTAGAACTCCATATTTGCTTCTTTTATCTGTTGTTAAATATTTTTGAAAGGTCTGATGCTTAATTCTGGAGTGGCCTGTTACAGATTCTTGAAATTAGCTTTCTTTTTCATGCCCTGCATTATCCTCCTGAACTGCTGAATTACTGGAAGCTATCCAGTTCCCCCCCCAAAATTAAACAGTTAGGTAGGTATATAGCAGAATGGACTGGATTAAGGCCCCTGATAGAATGGATCAGTTAAAAAGTCACTGTAAATCCTGCTAGGGACCCTGAAGAAATTATAAACTCATCATGAGCGGGGAGGGGAGCTCTTTTGTAGAGATTATAATCCCTAGAGCCTGTGGGATGCATATAGCATAGAAAAAAAGCTCCTAATAGTTTTATGAAACCCTGATGGATTATTGCATAATTTGTAAACCCCACAAATTCTCCTGCAGAATTTATAAAACTTGCAAGACTCCTGTAGAGACTGTAAAATCCGCTTGACTCCTGAAGGTTTGTCAACTCCACATGAACTCTGGTGGGGTTTATAAATTCTGTATGGACTTTTATAAACTCTAGGCATCCTGGAGTGATTATAATATCCACAAGGACTCCTGAGGTTATTTACTCCAAATTAGGACTTCAAAAATACACATAATCGTTCCAGGCCAGTTATATTCTTCCTCAAGTCAGACATTCTTTAGACACTATGAGGAAACCCTAAGAGTACTCCCAAACTGCAACTCTGTTAAAATAACACTATCAATATTTATCAATAGTTTGCAGGGAGAACCCCTTAAAATAATGATGTTTTTAAAAGAGAAAAGATGGATAACCAGGAATTTCAAAATGACAATCAACCTTAAAAATAGCCCTAACCATTGAAAACTATTGACATGCTGAATTAAGATGCCCTTAACCATCTCTAAGGGTATATCTACACTGGCAGAGTTTCAGCACCAGCAGTTACAGCCCTGCTCAGAGAGCGCTGAAGGGAAACCACTGTTGAGTGTTCACACTGTCAGCTGCCTGAGCAATAGCACGTTCACACTTGCGACACTTGCAGCGGTATCAGAGTAGAGCACTCTGGGCAGCTATACCACAGAGCATCTCTTCCTCTTCTGCTGATAAGATCACCATAGGGGAAGTCAAAATGCTCATTGTGAACTTGGGAGACCCTGCCTACTCCTTAATGTGTGGCTTATGAAGCCATACATGGGGCACCTTGACAGCAGCAAGGAATGGTTCAGGAACAAGCTGAGCAAGTGCAGAATGATTGTTGAGTGTGCTTTGGCCATTTAAAAGCCCGCTGGCGCTATCTATATGGGAAGCTGGACCTGGCTGATGACAATATTCCTATGGATATAGCCGTGTACAGTACGCTCCATAATATTTGCGAAGGGAAGAGTGAAAGCTTCACTCAGGGCTGGACTGCTGAGGCTCAGTGCCTGGAGGCTGAATTTGAACAGCCAGACACCAGGGCTATTAGGATCAGGAATGCCTTGGAGCAGCAATATGAACCTGAAAGCCACTAATATCTGTTGCTATGCTCAGGAGTGCAGTGCTTGTAATGCTAGGAGGTGACTGTGATTGGTGCAGAAGATGCACTATGAAGGTTTAAGATAATTGTCTCTTGCTTTGCAGGGCTCTGTTTGCTTTCAATTAATAGAATAAAGATTGCTTTCAAACCAACATAATTCTTTTATTTAAAAAAAAAACAACCAGAGGAAAGAGAGGAAAAAAAAACAACACCAAGCCACAACACATCAGCACTGAGGGGGATGAGAGAAGGAAAGGTCCCAGGAGGAGGTGGGGTCCTGGGACAGTTAAAGATTTATGTATGTCCAGCAGGGCCTGTGCAAGGATGTTTCGCACCTTAGGCGAAACTTCCACCTTGTGCCCTCCCCTGCCCCCCGTGCCTCCACCCTGAGGCGTCCTCCCCCCCACTGCATCTCCCCTCCACACTGAGCCCCGCCCCCCCAGAAGCTCCCCCTCTCTGCCCTGAGGCACGCCCCTTGCGGCAGCTCACCCCTGCCCCACCTCCTTCCCGAGCATGCTGTTGCTGCTTCACTTCTCTCACCTCCCAGGCTTGAAGCACCAAAGCTGATTGGCGCCGCAAGCCTGGGAGGCGGGAGAAGTGAAGCAGCCATGGCATGGAGGAGGGGCAGGGGTGAGCTGGGGCGGGGAGTTCCCTGCGTGCCTCCCCCTTCCTTACTTGCTGCAGGCGGCCCTCCCTGCTCTCCCCTGCCCCAGTTCCCTCTGCCTAAATGCCGGCGCAACCGGGGTGGCTGAAGATCCGGCCACTGCGGTTGCTGCCGAAGAAAATGGCACCCCCCAAATCCTAGTGTCCTAGGCAACCGCCTAGGTCGCCTAAATGGTTGCACCTGCCCTGATGTCCATGGATCATATCCAACCTTCTCCTCTGGAGTACAGTGCAGCAGATACTGTGCTTCAGCAGGGCTAAATTGCAGAGGGACTGGTGTTGAATGCACTGGGTACTGGGAGTCTGCTGTGCTAGACTGTGATGGGGAGGAGTGCAAAGCAGCCTGTACACACTGGAGCCAGGAGATTGATAAGAGTGTGTTGGTAGTGTCTGGTGGGGGCACATGGGAAACAGTTTTGTGACAGTGGCTGCAGGGAAGGACAGGCGCGGAGCTGCTCAGTTTGAAAAGCTAGTATCACCTGGAGTGCGTCCAGTTGGTGCTCCATAACGTTTAAGAGCCACTCCATGGTTTCATTCTGGCTCACCACGTTCTCCTTTCAGTCCCTCTTCTCGCTGTCCCACCACTCCTTCATTTCCTGTTTTTTGGAGTGTATTATAACATCACACAGAAAGTCCTCCTTAGTTCTTCATGTCCACTTTCTAATTCTGCACAGCCATTCAGCTGGCAACAACAAAGGGGGAGGCTGGGCTCCCAAGGTCATCTCTCTGAAGCCAAAATGAAACATTTTAAAGAAGCAGTATTGTTTGCAACACACAGAACAGTGATTCTCTGATTTAAAACAGAGCCACTTTTCACTGCCAAAGAACCCGTGGCAGCGGATTGCTTAGTATCTCCATGACAGTTTCCTGGAGATCTCTGAGGTAGATTCCCATGAAGTGAAGGAGTCAAATCAACACCCTGTTCTGCCGCTCAGACTAGGCATGTGGTGGTACCTGCATCATGTAGACAAGCCTGCTTTCTGCAACCCTCATGCCTCAACAACTTGCTTCAGCGAATCACAAAATCAAATCCACTTACCAGGGACTTCCTCTCCAGTTTGCGCTTTACCAAGATCCGACAGCTGTGGGGTAGAAATGGCTGCATGCATTTTTTATCTCTGGGTCATCCTCTGCTTCTGGGTCCCCTTCCCCCTCCACATCGTCGTCCAAGATTTCCTCCTCCTGGCCCAGGCCACTCTCGACTGGCACATGAGCCATCAAAGTATCCACAGTGGACTTTGCAGTGGGGGTGGGGTCGCCACTGAGTATGGCATTCAGCTCTTTGTAGAACCAGCAGCTACTAGGCACAGTACAGGAATGGCAGTTTGCCTCCCGTGACTTGTGGTAGGTGTTCTGCAGCTCTTTCACTGACCCTGCACTGCAGTGTGTCCCGGTCATGGCTCTTTTCTGTCATGCATCTTGAAATTGGTCCATAGATATCATAATTCCTGTGGCTGGAGCACAGTTAGGACTGGACAGCATCCTCCCCCAAACGCTGATGAGGTCATAGAATCATAGAATATTAGGGTTGGAAGGGACCTCAGGAGGTCATCTAGTCCAACTCCCTGCTCAAAGCAGGGCCAATTGCAGTGCTGTAATTGACCATGGTGTCTGCACTGGCACAGTGGTGCTGTATCCCCCACGCAGAAAGCTGTATGCCTCTCGTCTTTTTTTTTTTTTTTTTTACAGCACTGCAGCTGCGCAGTTTCTGTGCACTAAGTGGCTTGGCAGTGTGCACAACTCGGGAGTTACAACACAAAAAAACTGCTTTACTTGCAGAAACTTGCCAGTGTAGACAAGGCCTAACTCTATTTCACCTAGCAAACAAGATATTTGAAAATGAGCTCTCAGCAGTGAGTCAAGAGGTCTATTGGGGCTTAACCTCATGGGTGAATAGGAGTGAGGAGGATAGCTCTCTCTTGAAATTAAAAAATAGTACTCGGATGAGAGCTAACTATTCGAAGATCAATCCAGTTATTTTTGGTAGGTTTGGGTAAAGAAACAGAAAAATAGAAGAAATCTATTCCATTGATTAAGGAAGTTTCCATGCCTTTTGTGACTCAGGTTTGTAACTTTAGAGTTCTGCTGGATCTTTGGCTGCTTTTGTATGTTCATTTAGCAGCTCTAGTCAAGAATGTTCATCTCCCCTCTCACTGCTCCCATCTACACTTGACTAGAAAGATGATCTTGTCGAAGATCCTTGTCATATCTAGACTGCAGAGGAAGGTGTTCTTCTTCAGACTACAGCCGAAAACCACTCAAACTTAAGATAATGTAGTGCAAAATGCAGTGGCCTGATTGCTTAGCTGTGCTATTCATGGGGAATCCTAAGCAGTCTGGCTCTATATTCTGTTGTGCATGCAGCTGAGGTTTTAATTTCTAAATTGCTTTCAGTCTTGGGGTATGGCTACACTTACAGCTGTACAGCGCTGGGAGTTACAGCTGTCTTCGTACAGCTGTGTAGGGAAAGCGCTGCAGTGTGGACACACTGACAGCTACCAGTGCTGCAGTGTGGCCACATTTGCAGCATTTGCAGCGCTGTTGGGAGTGGTGCATTGTGGGCAGCTATCCCAGCGTTCAAGTGGCTGCAACATGCTTTTCAAAAGAGGAGGGTGAGGGGGAGCATGGGGGAGAGAGAGAGAGTGGATTTTTGGAGCTGTCAGCTCCCTGCCTTGCAAGTTCTAAGGACTGGAACATACACATCACCAACCTGCAATCATTTTAAAAGTTTCTAGCCCTTCCCCCACCCCTCTCTTATTCACTAAATGCAAATTATGCACTCCGAACTCCAACACGGACTTTCCCCTCCCCCTCTGCCATGTGGCTTCTCTACTCAAGCAAACAGCTGTGAACATTCCAAAGCAATTCCCCTGCCTGCCTCTTCTCAGCAAACAGGAGCTGTGTTTGTTTTTTAGATAAGCAGCTCCGGGGAGCTGGAGTTCAGCCACTCTTCTGGTTTGTTGTGAACAGGGATTCTGGGATACCTCCTAATACCATGGAGGCCAATTACAGTGCTTTTGGTGGCCACACCTGCGGAGCAGCGCTGCATCACCAATGCTGCAATCGTTATACCCCAAGCAGACCAGGTGTACAGCCAGCGCTACAGCCAGGGAGTTGCAGCACTGGATGTGCCTTGCAGGTGTGGACAGTTACTAAGTTGCAGCGCTGTAAACCCACCACCAGTGCTGCAACTCTCCAGTGTAGCCATGGCCTTGGTTGCAATAAAATACCCATCTTCTTGTAATGATGGCATGGCTATTTTGAGGGTTCACTTGGGCTACATCTACACCACAGCTGGGATGAAAGCACTGAAATCAATCTACTAGTGGTTGATTTAGCAGGTCTACCGAAGACCTGCCAAATCGACAGCAGTCTACCCCTGTACTCTATCCCTGACGAGAAGAATAAGGTAAGTTGATGGGGGAGTTTTTCCAATTAACCCCCTGTGGTTTAGACCCTGCAGTAACTCTACCTAAGGTATGTCAATTCCAGCTACATTATTCATGTAGCTGGAGTTGCGTAATGGAGGTCGACTTACTGAGGTAGTGTAAACATAGCTTGGATTTGGTCCTCCTGTAATATGCTTTCAGACTTAGATTCATTCAAATCTGAAGCTCACAGTGAGACCCAGACAAAATCAGTTTGGGATTAAAAGTAAGAAAAAATGCAGTTTCATATAGTTTTTCACCACAAATCATAAATCCTTGGCATTCACCCAAAACTTGGGCCAAGGTTGGCTCAGAGCTCTGCCTGAGTTCACCTGAAGGGTTTGTAAACTTTGATGAACGTTTCATCTAAACTGGTCTAAAGTATGGATTCCCTGCAAAACCCAAAACCACGAGTGCTGTATTTTGAGTTCAATTGCAAAATTTTTGCACAGCTCTTACGAGTTTAATCCTGTTTATTTTATTAATGTGAGTAGTTACACTAATGAGAACTCCTTCTGACTTCAGTGGAAGGCAAATAAGTTATGTGACCAGATAGGCTTATATTGTTAATATTGCTGTTCCTATTAACTGATTACATCAGTTTTGAGTCATCTTCCCCATAACTTCCATCCTCCTACAAACTCCAGAACATGGACTGACAAATATTTATTATGCTTTTTACTTCTATAATGCCTTCCATCTGAGGATCTCAAAGTGCTTTACAAATTAAGATCTCTACCTCCCAGAGGTGTTAAGTATTCTCTCCATTATACAGATGGGAAAGTGAAACATTCTGTCTGTACTAAAAATGAAAACAGACTTCAAATAGCTTGGCTTCCAATCCTGAGTTTTAAATACTAGGTCATGCTTAATTTTTATCGTCACTACTTATTCTTATGAATGCATTTTCTGCTTTTGTTTCTGTATATTTATCAGCTGCAATGCCTGAGGCATCAGTTTCTTTACTGAAAAAGCTCCATAAATTCTGAGTACAGTAAGTAGATAGCAGAACAGTTCTTTGTAAACATCACGATCAGGGGAATCTGCCATTGCTTCTTATATGGATGAATGCATAATATTTCCGAATACACAGATCACATTTTAGATTTAGATCTCATTTACATAATACATAAGGCTGTAGAAAATCTCCCAAAGGGCAAATAAACACTTTGAGCATAAAATGGAAAGATATCTTGAAAACTGTTTCTTCGTTGAGTTTTTTAGAGTGTTTTAAAGCCTAAGAGATGGATATCACAACTTTACAACAAGTTTAGTTTCTCTTTTTCTTTTACAAAAGTTACAATACAGACAATAGCTGTTAGTCTGGTTGTTACCAACTCTCCCATAGAAATGTCCCTCAGACAGGTGGATATCAGGAAAATCAAACACTCCTTAGGAATCCATGTAAAACCATACAGCCACCACCATAAGGAAAATATTAGTTGTTTTGGGGCTTCAAGCACATTTATTTATCACAAGGAGCTAAATTCCTGTTTTATCAAATTAACAATGTTATTTTTTGTTTCATAGCCTGCTTTGCATTTTTCATGCAAAAAATTTGATGCTCCCTGCTCTACTGTAGGGCGCTATTTTTAATGCAAATTGCAACACAGTTTCCTACACTTAACCCCACAACAAAGCCAACTTCACAGTCTTTTTGTAAGCTAGAGAATGATGGAAGCCAGAGGAAAGAACATTTTAAGATTAAATTCTCAAGCAAGTAGTGACAAACTCCTTGTCCTTGAAGCTTATATAAATAACTTTCCTGTGTTTTTTTAACCTGTTTCCCCGTCTCCCCAGCCACCCCAGCAGTGAGGCATGTCACTCTGCTGGTTCACATCCATCTCCTTTTATTGATGTCCACTTTGGTATCTGTACAGGTCAGCAATTTTGCTGCCTCTTTGACAGCCACTGGGAATGTACGAGCGAAGTTACTGGACTTTTTGTGCTGGGGTGAGGGAGTGTCAGCTTTCCATAGGACTAACAGTTCCAATCAGATGCTGGCACTAGGTCTCA
This sequence comes from Chelonoidis abingdonii, assembly GCF_003597395.2. NCBI lineage: Eukaryota > Metazoa > Chordata > Testudines > Testudinidae > Chelonoidis > Chelonoidis abingdonii. The sequence continues at coordinate 60,900,969 of NC_133774.1, read as the reverse complement.
TAAATCTTGTGTGTGACCCAAGTGAACTCTGAGGCTCAGAGCTCACTGAAAACTGATCAGGCCTCTGCTTAGTTTAACAGGTCTTTTTCGGTGACAAGTGAAGGGTTCAACAAATGCACAAAACAGATCTATTTTAGCTGAAAAACTAATGGCTTTTAAAAGAATGTTTGACAATTGTTTAAGGCTGTCTGTAGAACCATTATACTGATAAATGACCAACTTGGTATATGTCAAAATGGAACTGGCCGGCAAGAAAGCAACTCTCCCCCCCATCTTTCTGTTGATAGTTTCATGAGATCCATATGTTCTGTGGTGGTCAGGAAGACTTAAAGAAGGCAAGAAAGGTTACCTGTACGGCATAGATTTAACCTTGCAATCAAACTGGAATTAAAATGACACTGCAACTGCCCCCAATGACCTGCTATTGACCGACTGAACTTCTATGTTAGGGTCAGTTGGGGCCCAGAATAGGAGGTCAAAAGCTGGTCAGTGTTCTTCAGCCCCAGCATGTTGAATAGGAAGACTTTATTGCTGTGATTTATGCAATTTGCACAGACAGGTTAAGGAGACCTTAAAACATGCCATAGTGCTCACTTACACTGGGTACACCATCCGCTGGGAAAATAAATTCTGATTGTCCAGCAGAAATCTCTTGTGGATACGCTCTGAAGTATTTTATCCTCTGTGCTCTAAAGATTCATTCCCACACTCGACCCCTGAACGTGACAAGGTTAGTATTTCCAGATTTATTTAAACAACACAAATGCACCAAATGAAGCACTTTACAAACCTGATTAATTGCAAAGGCAGAATAACCATCAGTAATGAATTATTCTGGGACAGCTAACTCATTGGAAAGTTAAGCTGTTAAATCAGTAACTGCAGCTCTTTGAGCACAATGAAAACTAATTTTAACCAGTCCACAAATATCAGAATTTGGGATTTCCTTCTTGTATATCATATGCTCTTTTTTTTTGGTCTGAAATCCAATAGTTAATAGTAAATTATCAGCTCAAACAAGGAACTAAGGCAAAAGAAACATTGACATTTATGAGACTTTTCCCACCCACTTTGTGACCAAAATTGGACTAAGTGCATTTTCTCTAAGAGAGCATAGTGTGGGCAGGATTATGTAAGGTTCCCCCCACAACGTACTTGCACGATCTGCCTGCAACATTACCTGCTATTCTAGTTCTAGGCCTTCCTCGAGGACAAACTACTCGTTGCAATAGTGCTGTGGATTTTCTAATGTGGAGGAGTCTCTAGCCACCAAAATTGTTTTCACTTGTGATCAAACCAGACATTGAATGCAGGTCGCTGGAGGTGAAAGCCTAGTTGCACCACCTTGCCTCCCTTTTCGTGGTTCATAATGTGTGTGTGCGCGTGCAAGTGTGTGCGCGCATGTTCTTATAAAGCTTAAATTGATTTTGATTTAATAACCATAATTTAACAAGCTATTAGTCCATAATATGGTATAACTGTATTTGATATAAGGAGAGGGGGAAACTTTAAAACTGCCAAGCTATCCTTCTCTGCAAACTGGCTTCTGTGAATGTGCAGTCACACATTTTTATAAGGATTTTAAAGATACAGTTTTAATAAGCACACTCTAGGCCCTAAATTATATTTACATGAGACACTAGGATGGCTGGGCATGAACTGTTTGAATATGTCAGGTAAATAAAACCTCATTAATACATTTATTTATAACCAGCTATAAAGCCTTGATGGTTAAATAATAGTTTGCTCTAAAAGAATGTATACATATTATTTAAAATGATAACTGGTCTGTCATGGGCATAATGCATATTTTTAAAACCGTCAGAACGTGTATTTATCTGAGAGACTGGAACAACTCCAAAAAGCAGTCAAGTCAATAATATGCATTTACAATATTCTGTGATAGAATCTTATGTTGCATAACAAGAGAAAAAAGCATTGTGACATTTTGGGGATCACCCACACCAGTAAAGGGTTCTGCCATTGCCTGCTCTGTCGCTTTGGGTGCCTTAATGCTATGCTATTATGTCTGAGTCATGACACCAGCATAAAGGTCTCCCCATGGCTTCCAGTAGCCTAGTTACTCCTTGCAGGGTGACCGCCACAACCTTTCCTGTTCCAAATCTGTCCGCTCAAAAAGGCATGAAACCAGCCCCCAGACACCTGCTTGTTTTAGCACACATATTCCACACAGTTTGCACAAGAGCAATCCACTTGGGGGTAAAAATAAACAAAAAGTTTATTTGATAGAAACATCACAGATCCAAAGATGAATTAGTAAAGGAAGCACACATATGCATGTTACACAGAAAGTCACCTTAGGCTTTATGCTTTCAAATTAGATAAATCCCTTTTTTAATACAAGTTACCTATTGCCTTTGATCCGTTTCCCAGCATACCTCCTAGCTGTAGAGGGGATCCAGCATTTCACAGACAGCTTCCTGCCTAGATGCTGTTCCTCAGGTTTTGGATAGATTATGCTTCCCTTTTAACAAAGTTTGCAGGGTTGTTTTATTTTGTTTTTTGTTTTCCCCTTTCTTTCTTTCAGACTATGGTGATTCATGGTTATTCAGAGCAGGGGAAATTCTCTCTCAGTTTGATAGTCTGGGTATCTCAGTGTCTTTCCATTAATAGTAATGGTCCATCATTTATCTTTTCTGAGGCTGTACCATGGCTCATTACTTGCATCTGGTTTTGTGTAAACACCTGGCTTGGGAGGCACTTCTCCCTGTCATGAGGTATATTTGACACTTTAGTACAGGTTATGAGCACAATTTTCTATATGTATAAATACACAGATGCATAACCACAGTCTGTATACATATCTTATAATGCCCTTTAAACTCAGAACATTACAAACTTTCATAAAGACCCTTCAACATTTCTATACACAACTTTGTATACAGCCAGTTGATTTAATTGTTTATTCTTTGGAATTCACACCTCCTGTTTTCCCCGTGCAGTGTTTGGACCCTGAATGTCACACCCTTGTGAGTCTGATGCTGAAGTTTTGGCCATTGGCTATGCTGTAAGCTTCACCTCTGCCCCCTGTCATAAGTAGATAGGTAAGGTAAGGGTTAAGTTTCTTTTACCTGGAAAGGGTAACCAAACACCTGACCAGAGGACCAATCAGAGAACTGGATTGTTTAAAGTCAGGGGCGGGAATTTGTATACTCGGGGTCTTTGTTGTTTTCTCGGCTATGAGTAAACAAGTTTCCTTCTAACTCTCTCTTATCTCAAATATTCTACTAAAAGTCTGTGAGTACAAAGGAAAGCAAAGTAATTCGGCTATGAAGAGCTTTGTGTTGTATGTACAGATGTGGATTGCTGTGTCTTTTTGCTTCCTCGGCGGTGAGGGACAAGCTTTCTCCTAACTCCATCTTATCTCAAAGTTTCTCCTAAACATCTGTGAGTACAAAGGAAAGCAAAGTAATTCGGCTATGAAGAGCTTTGTGTTGTATGTACAGATGTGGATTGCTGTGTCTTTGTTGCTTCCTCGGCTGTGAGGGACAAGCTTTCTCCTAACTCCATCTTATCTCAAAGTTTCTCCTAAACATCTGTGAGTACAAAGGAAAGCAAAGTAATTCGGCTATGATGAGCTTTGTGTTGTATTTACATGTATGTTGATTTGTTGGACTGGTTTAATCGGGCTATCTTTTAAATCAGACTGTTTATTCATATTTTCTTATAAGCAAGAGCCTGTATTGAGTTTCTTAATGCAAGATTGTTGTTTTATATTTTCTTTCTTTTTTTTCTATAAAGTTTTCTTTTTAAACCTTGTGGAAGTTTCTTTTCCTAGTGAGGCAGAGGGGGGAGGGAAAAGCCCAAACTCTGTGTCTCACCTTCCTATTGTCCCAGGGCGGGAAAGGCTGCAGGACAAAGGGAGGGGGAATCTCTTGTGTGAGCTGACTAGGTGAATGCCTAGCCTCGGGGAAGCTAGATTGCCTCTCCGGTTGTATTCAAGGAGTGAAGTATAGCATTGCACCGGCTAACCCAGGAAGGGGGGGAAGCTGGGAGAGGAGAGAGAGAGAGACCCAGGGGTCTGGGTCTTGGGGGTCCCCCCAAGGAAGGGTTGGGGACACCAGAGAGAGGAAAGGGGGGTCAGGCCCTATAATTCCTGACCTGGTGGCAGCGAGAATATCCAAGCTGGTAGTGAGCTTGGGGGAGTTTCAGGTAAGCACCCAGGTCTTGGACGCTAAAGTCCAGATCTGGGACAGGAGGCTATTACCACACCCCCTCTTTTCTGGGAAGGGCATTGGCCACTTTATTCTCCAATCACTCAATGTGTTTATTACATCTGAAATGATCAGTCTAAATCCATAGATTAACGGATACCTTTTCCCCTTCTTGATATCTACACTTCCATTGGGCTTTTCACAACCTTTACTGGGTAGTGTGAATTTGTCAGCACTTTCACTATGCAGAGTCATTCATTCCACAGGAGCTCCGACACACGTCACTTGAGGACTGTGCTTAGTTTCCCTGTACCCAGCGGCATTCTGGCCCACAGAATTTCCTAGCTATGCTAGTGTCTCACCTGCTAGCAGTCTTCCCTGCTCTAAGGGGTTTCCTCGCCACACCATTTCCTAGCTGTGCCTCAGTTTCCCTGCTCTCAGTAGAGCTCTTTTTGCTGCCCCAAGCGGCAGGGTAAAAAAAAGCCATGATCACTTTATTTTTCAGCGGCGATTCAGCGGTGGGTCCTTCCCTCTGAGAGGAACTGAGGGACCCGCCGCCGAATTGCCGCTGAAGAGCCGGACGTGCTGCCCCTTTCCGTTGGCCGCCCCATCCACCTGCTTGGAGCGCTGGTGCCTGGAGTCGGCCCTGTCTGGGAGCTCCCAATATCTCCTAGTTGTACCAGAGTCTCACCACTCCCAGAAGTCTTCTCTACTGTCAGTGGAGTACTGACCCACCATATTTCCTCTTAACCACAGTCTGTATACATGTCTTATAATGACCATCAAGTTCAGAACATTACAAGCTTTCGTAAAAGACCTGACTCAACATATATTTATACACAATAACATTTTATACAACCAGTGGATTTAATTGCTTATTCTTTGAGGTTCATACTCACTTTTCTTCCCTTAGAAGTGTCTAGGCCCTGATTGTCACACACATACCTCTACACGTAAATAACATGTATTGCCTCTTGCTGATTCGTATGTGGAAGGGCCCAGTGATATGAATAGGTATTAGAATAGGCAGCTTATCACAATGCCTTTTCCAAGCTGTATCATAGAAACAAGAAATAAAAAAAAAATGTAACACTTGGACCTTGGCTTAATTTGCAATGCATAATCCTTAAAGAAGCTAGAAGTAGACAGTGTGAACAAGGCAGACTCGGGCTGCCAAAGACACAAAAAGGTGCCATTATTCTAGTGCTGGTTTCTGTGGAGCTCATTTAAGCACGCTTCTCTGGCTGAAAAAGTGAAGTTGGCTGCACTGATGATTGCTATTGATCAAGTGCCATTTTTAAAAGCAGAAACGTGAGTCAATCAGTGGTTTTACCTTTTGCTCTCCACTATTTACCAGTGATTGATCATTGACTGAGCTCCTTCTGAAGTGTTACAAAACTACAAAAATAGATATAGAAAACAAGTTAACAAGTAATAAACAAGAGATTTAGTATCCTGTAACTTTGACAATATATAGTGAGTAGCAATTCTCGCACTTTTTTTCCAGACCACTTCATATGAGAGAGACGGGGGTGGCGGGGCTGGGGGGATGGTAGGCAGCCAGGCATCTTCTTGTGGACCATTTGCCATTCCAACTTCCCAATTTCCTGTCTGCTTTGGGGATTTCTCTGTCTGCCATGATTGTCAACTGCTGGAAAAGCCTCTGTTGTTCACAGGTAAAGTCTGAGACTATTATTTGAGAGCTACTGATCTAGAGCTCTCAGTTTTCATTTTCTTCCACTGTCAAGTTCTATCTATGGATAGGCAAATCTCAGGTGGTTTCTGGAGGCTCAGTTCAGTTTTGACAATCATACAAATATTTCTAAGATTGGATTGGCTTCAGGCAAACTTCATTTGTTCTAGAAATTGAGTTAGAAACCTCAAAGCAACATGCTTTCTCACTATGAGAAATACACCTCTACCCCGATATAATGCTGTCCTCAGGATCCAAAAAATCTTACTGCATTATAGGTGAAACTGCGTTATATTGAACTTGCTTTGATCTGCCGGAGCACGCAGCCCTTCCTCTCTGGAGTGCTGCTTTACCGCGTTATATCCAAATTTGTGTTATATTGGATAGTGTTATATGGGGGTAGAGGTGTATTTCCATCATGGCCAGAATCAAAAATAGTTTCTTTTTCAGTCTTTTGATAAGTATACTTATGTATATGATCCTGTATATAAACAGGAACTACAGAGCCATTCAAAAATGAAAACAAAATATTCACTGAACGTTAAAAAAAAGTTTGATTTTGGGGAATATTTGTTTCAGCTTTTATGGTATCCAGACTGATTCTAGACTACTGGTATTAAGGATTGTAAACCAGAAGAGAATTCTAGATCTTTAAAGAGGCAAATTTGACATCGAAAGACAGATGTATTTTAAAATTACCAGTGTTCTAAAAGGGATTCCATGCCTAAACTCAAGGTCTGATGAGCAAAAGGAAAAAAAAAGATAATTTGATATCAATCTGCCTGTCAGAGTGGACACTGCAGGATCAATTCGTGGTTTATGGTTCTGTCAGTCAAAACTTATGTGAATGCCTTTCAGCTGTTCTAATTTGCACTAGGAACCAAACATGTCCCAGACCCAGCCTCCAGGATCAGGGTGGGCAAAGAGTGATCAGTCTCTGCCTGATCCATTTCCTCTTTCCCCATGCTGTGCTGAGCAGAGCTTGGGTGGAACTGATGACTGAGCCCAAATTCTTAATTACAAGTGAAAATGAGTTTGGTGATTTTGCCTTTGTCCATATTTTACACAGACACACACACAGACACACACACACACACACTCATAGTTTGAAAGAACTGATATGAATAACAATTTCTGCTCAAGAGCTGACCAAGATCGCAACAGCGAGGATGCTACAAGTTGGGAGTGAGATATAGTGCTTGATTGTGTCAAGGAAACCTGACCATTCCCTCACTGTCATAAGCATTAAAATTCTCTAATCCACCATCCCTCCTGAAACTTACTTGGAACATTGGCATATTTTGGTCAACCTTGACAATGGAACAAGGATTAAGAACTGAAATGAAAGTGTGGAATTCATAGACAGCAAGTTGCTAAGCATCAAGGATAATTGAGCCATAGCACTATGCCTATGATGAGAAATAAAAGTGAGTTTTCTCATGGCCAGTCTACACTGTAATGGCTTTGCTGATATACTGGTGCAGCTTATATAGGCAAAAGGAGTTCTTTTGCTGATATTTAAACCACCTTTTCAAACAACATAAGACATGCCAGCAAAATGACTCATTGGTATAAGCTCTGACTATACAGGATATCATAATGCAGGCTGTCCTAGTGCCCCCTTGCAGTCAGGCATGGCACTGTGGGTGAGTCCTGTGTGGATTCCTGTTCACCTGGAGTACAAACAAGTCCAAGCAGGCCTTCAGGTATCTAAGAGAACCCCCTTTAGAAGGTTTCAGTTAGTGGCAGAAAAGGCCAACACAAAGCATAGCAAAACATTTGTCTCATTATATTAGAGGAGACACAACATCAGTCTACGTTTATTTGTACCACATGAGTTGACGGCTCATTTCCTTCCCAGGCCCTTTACCAGCATGGTTCTCTTGACGTCATCTCATATGCAGACATCAGAGCTCAATGTCCAGGTTCCACAAACTCTGTATCAAGGAAGTCTAGGAATTGTAAACCTCCCTCTATATGCTGAGCTGGGCATTCTTCCACCACACAAAGTTATTGTCTCTGACTCTGCCCTACAGTCAATCTGGAGAGGAAACCAGGCCAATCCAGTGCTTAGTAGTGGCAACTCTGGACAGAGAGTAACTTGTTGAGCCTATTCAGAATCTATGATCAACTGGACAAGCAGCCAGGCACAGTGATGGATTCCTGAATTAAATCAGAGTGATAGATACTTTTTCCTACCAATGCTTCCATTCTGAAAAAACGTAGTTTCCCACTCCGTGATGGTGCTAATCATCCATGCAAGGTAAAGTGCCAGTAGTGCTCTTATCCAGGTATGTGTGAGCTGCCATATCAAAGGGGTGTCAAAAGATCAGCCAGAATGTTACACCCTAGTCTGTGGGAGTGGAATTTCTTCCCAGAATTTGAGTAGACCTTCATGTTGGTACTGTGTATTGTTTCCTGTCTGAAGATTGGGCATCAATGGAGATGTAGCAGATTGATTTAATCTGTTCAGACTCTCCAGGCAGACTTAACAGTAATGGCATTGCACTGAATATCTTGCAGAGCTATGTATGGTAACATATACAAACTGGAGGTTGGTATATAGTTCAAGCAGTCACTAATAATAATACAAGTGATTGCATTCAGCTCTGTGTTGACAAGCTGATGTAGTGACTGTGCCCCTAGACCTCAGAACTGTATTCAGTTGGAGCAAATGTGCAGGCCAATATAAATATATGAAGGACTGAAAGGTCTGCTCCCCTGGAGATTCCTGGTAGTTTTTGTATCAAGACGGTACAGGAAGATATATCCATTTTCAGAAATTCCAAGTGAGGCCAGTATGTCAGGCTATGGTTGAGTTTTACCCACAATTATGTGACAATTGGTTGGAAAGGCAGAAAGTAACCTTTCACAGAAATCATTTCCAGTGTCAGCAATGCAGATATTAGCATACTTTTTGGGCTGAGTTTCAGAAAAATTGTATGTGTATATATATTGAACAAATGAGGAGACAAACTGATCCTTGTGGAAGGCCATTTAAGGCAATTGATTCTCCCCATTTTACAGGCTAAAACTTCAGTTACTAATTATTTTTCGGATGAACGGCACCATCAGCCTACTGCAAATCACTTGCAACAGTTTGGCATTCAGCCTGATGTGCTACACAGTGTTGTAGGCTGCCAAAATGCCAATAAGGACTGCATCAACTTTCTTTCCTGGCTCAAATGCATTTTCTATGTCTTGCATCAGACAGAATACATGATTTTGGATGCACTCTCCCCTTCTGAATCCAGCCTGAATGCAAAGTATCTGAGAATTTCCTACTACATTAATTCACATCAGAATGAGTCTCTCCATCAGTTTATAGATAACACAAAACAGAGAAACTGGCCAGTAGCTCTTTGGGTCTGTCAATGTTTTCCATGGATTGGGAACAGCTAAGACCTGCACCAGAGTTTTGGGATGCTTGAAGCAGCTGCCCTTTTGGCGATTTGCCCAAAACAAGAGATGAACATGTAGTGGATATTATCTAGACCAGGAGCCTTGCTAAGTTGCAATTAATGTATAATCATGTTGAGCGCTTGATCAGTAAAGGAGCATAAGGTTTGTCTTCCACCTCTCAGCAACCATTATTTTAACTGCATAGTTGAAAATTTTATCTTGGTTAGAAGGTCTGCCATTGGCCACCAGATGAGATGAGATGAGATGGAGTTTCTGTGAGTCAGTATTCCTCTTACCCAGACTAGAATTTTCACTCAGTCTTGTAATAGTTTGCCAGGCTTTGTGACTGGAATGGATGAAGTTCGATTTGGAGACCATTTTTTTTACATTGCTCATGCTTGGTTCAATGTAGAACGTAAAAAAAGAGCCCTACTTTTGTCAAAAACCTTCTATTTGTTCTTAGCAAATTTAAATTCCTGATATACTGTGATTGTATCAGATGACCAATCAAAGCAGGTCTAATCCCTAGCCAGATTTTTGCTCTAGATCCCTAAATGGCCCCCCTCAAGGATTGAGCTCACAACCCTGGGTTTAGGGGGCCAATGCTCAAACCACTGAGCCAGCAGGTCCCACTGGCCCAGAGCAGTGATCTGCGGCCAGTGGATGCTGTAATCGGCCAGACCTGCGGATGAGACAGGTAAACACACTGGCCTGGTCTGCGAGGGGTTTTCCCTACACAAGCGGCAACCCTTATTTGAGGAACCCTGTCCTAGGAGAACACTTTTTGGCTGTGAGAGCCTTCTTTCTAGACACTATGAGAGTACCTAAACTCAGGCACCCTTTTTATTAGGTCCAGATGCTCCTTTACCAATTACCCTTTAAGTAGCAGTCAGTTACCCTCGGTAAGGCTTCAGAAGGCCGTTACATGCAAATTGGGCCCTGATTCCCCTTAAAGGAGCCAACTGCCCTGTGATACAGGGGTTTTGCTGGCATATGGAGGTTAGGAGTGTGATTTTTAAAAACATTCCTAACCAGTACAACAATGCTGGCTAAACTCTGTAGTGCAGACCTGGTCTCAGTCTCTCTCTCTCATGTTTATATTACTTAGCCCAACGTTTAAAAAATAGTTCATCTTTTTTGTCCCGTATCAAAATATTGTGGAACAGACTTATCAATCTTCATTACCTTACACAATACACTGAAGAATATTCATTACTTGGTTCCTTTGCATTAATAATATCTTTAATATTTAATTAGCACGCCAAGATCTACAGGGTTAATTGGAGACTAATGAAGAGCACAGAGCAATCTTAAAACCCTGGCAACGTGAAACATATACTTTAATGGCTTCTATAGGATGAGGCTGTAAATCAGATTTGTAGCTAAGCTTCACATTTTAATGTGAAAACAGGTTGCTTCCTTGTTTTATCTTCTGGGAATATATCACAGGAGCATGAACATTGAATGTTAGCAGCGTTGCTTGCAACAAAAGTCATCTCAGAGACCTCAAATGTAAATTGCTTTGGTAGTTTCAACCCCTCATAGATAATATAGTATGAATTTTATAATCACAGAGTAACAAATTTGGCTTATTTTTGTAAGATTAGTTAAACTTGTCTTCAAGAGTGCTTCATGATCAAGTCAGGTTAGAAACAGAAATACTATCTACCATAAACGGAGCATAAAGCCTTCCAAGGTCAGAACTGAGGTCATGAACAGGGTAATATGGACTTGAACCAGCAGAGAGCTGCTCTGCACTGTATTTAGCCTGTGAATAAAGAAGGGGATTTTGTGAATTTTTACAAGACACTTCCCTTCCACCACCTATACTTAAATATACCATATATGTATCAGACTACAGGGCAGAGATTTGCCTTATAGTCATTTCATTTCAGAGATCAAGTCTTATCAAATGCAAACATACATATTTCAAATACTACATTTCTTTGGGAAAATTGTTTTATATTTATGGTTCATACATTGACAAATACATTTATTTTCATGGCTTTAATCAACTTCAGTCATGTCATATGTTGCCATGAAACTCTGGCATACAAAAAGAGCCAGACAGACCAGATTCCAGACACCTGGACAAGGACTCTAGGGAAACAAGCGTGTTTATTTTAGGAGCTAATTCAATAAGAAATCAATGAGCAGATGGGGAAAAAACAACATGCCACACCCAGCTTGAGTCAGCTACCCACAAGCTCTGCTACAATGAATCTCAGGGAGAAAATGGAAAAGATACATTCCCCAAATGAACATGGAGGACTGCACAGATTTAACCCATTAAACAGAACTATGAAAGAGATCTAATTCCATTATTCGGAGACTCTTGAGTGTATTTTACCTTAGGGAAATGTACTTCTACTCATTTCCAGTAACTCTATAGTCCATTTCAGCCTTTATGCTTGAAAATTAACAGCAGTTAACAGGACTATTGCCTATACTTGTGGCACTGTCTGTTTAGGATTAGGCCATTAAATATTGATGTAGATAATTCTTCCTGCACTTGAACAGCAGAAGGATAGAACAGAAAGTAGTTTAACTGGCATTTGTCTTTATGCTTGGTAAACAGAGGGCTGGAATTGAAAGCAGTGAACATCCAGTATTACCATCTACACAATTCACATTCCAAAGCACCATTGATCAGAAAGTTCAGTTTGATAAAACGCTGTAGCAAATGCTAAATTGTCAGATGATTTAAGAATATTGCAGCAATAATGTTTAATTCTAATGACCAGATGCAATTGTGCAATATGCACATGCAAATAACACATTTAATTGCCCTTTTGATAATTTTTCCTGTTTAAAAGCTCATTGTTAACAAAGAACTCATTTTAATTTATTTTCATGTGTTGCTAATGACAACATAGGTGATTAAAATTGGAATAATTAAATCTAATTCTATTTTCATCATTGTTCACTATGTGGTTTATTTTCAAATTTCACTAAGCTTGAGTAAGATTTTCAAAGCAAGACAAACACTGAAGGGAAAATTACCTTTTGATTTTCCTTGCTTGTGTTTCAATCATTTGATTTTTTTTCATCCTATTTTGCATTTGGTTTTGGATCATAAAATTCTTGAAGAACTCTATCCATGACATACAACATCAAAGATAAATACTTAGCTAACATTCCATTACCAGGATTACCTCATAGTCCTTCAGTTTAGAACTGAGTAAACATATTCTGTCTCAGATATGAGGACACAATCCTAACCTGTCTAGGTATTTCTATGGTCCCCACTACCAGTATCTGATAACCTACTTCACTGAAGATTGTCCAAATATCAGTTCATTCTATGTGCAGTCCTCACTTGGAGTAGTTGGGACATGCATGCTGAAGTGGATTCATTCACGAAAGAACTGCCTGTTCAACAACAGTTCAATACAACATGTCTGTTTAAGTGAAATGTACAGCAGATTCTTGAGAGAAGGCTGTCCTAATTAGGTGACAGTCAAGGTGCATTAAGGAAATGAGGGGGCTGAATTTCTGTTTGCTGCAAGTGACTATACTTGACATTCTAAGTGGATTGTTTTTAAATGGTGAGCAATGCATAAAAAAACCCATTCTATTCATTAATCTGAACTACCTTTGGCTTGATAAATGACTTTTAACCATTGTGCACGACTCTTTGGCAGGACTATTCTTAACTGAACGTGAACAAAGAGTCTGGAAATCATATCAAATTAAAAAAATGTGACAGGGTTGTTAATGCAAAGACTCATGCACCAGCTCTGAATCAGTGTCCATATATCAAAGACCTCTGTGACACTGTCTGACACTTGATCTGGACACAGGAAATGGAGAATTCCAGGCAGATGAGATCTGAAATCGAAGCTCCAAAAACTTCACTTGTGCAAGTGATTAGGGACAGCTGTTTTGCTTCACATTTTGGAGCAGCTGAACTTTGCAATCTGCCACATTTTTATGGGACTGCTTATATGGAGGGTTAAAAAAAGGTATTCTGCTCTGGCTAGACAGCAGATGTGGGGGTAAAGAAAATGTCTGCATTAAAATACAAAAATTGAGAGAATATTTCACAAAGAAAGACAAAAGGAAGAAATTAAAGATATATTGTTAGAATATACCTGTTTATTTTTAATCAAATGAAAGGTTTATTTTTACAGTGATTTACTGAATGTAATTACAACAAAGATACGCATATAAAAATCACCTTCCAATTTTTTGACCTTGTTTCCCAGTGGAGTGTATAGGTTTATACATCTCCAATGCCAAGCCTAGCATCTCAGCTGCAATGTTCACATGGCTGTAGTTTCAAAACAAAACAATGCACTGCATTTTTCAGTCAATGTTAAAACCCTTAGAGCTCAGAAGTGTAGTATATGAAAAACCCTGGATTGCCTAGATGTAACAATTAGACACAGGAGAAGGCATGGCTCCAACAATATTTTCACAAAACTCTCTTGCTCTCTGCTCTTTATTTTCCTAGCTCTGGGTCTGCACAGTCGTAGGACCATAGAATGATGGGATTATGCTCAGAAAACCTCTCCCATAAACCAATGAAAGCATTTTATTTCACAATTTTACTCAGATGGCTGTTTAGGGCCTGATCCTGCATCATTGCAGCCAATGACTTTTTCCATTGATTTTAATAAGAGCAGGATCAGGGTTTTAGGTGCTAACTTATTACTGATGCTAAAAAGAAAACTGATGGCAGTTCAAGTTTCTTGTTGTTGATAAGTATTAAAAAAGAGGGTGACATATAAAAGCTGAGTGAACAGCAGATGTGAGGCAGCATAGATTATGAGTTACGAGAAGAATGCATATCACTAGAAAAAATAAATCAAGGATTTTTTTTTCTCATCAGTTCACCTGCTTGGTTCACCTTTCCTAAACAGCTCAGTTGATCAATCTAACACCAGCAGCAAGTTACTTAAATAAAAAACACCTTGATTTCTTTTCTTGACTTTTATGGCTCATCAGTGCTGTTTTAGTAGAAAGACAAAACAGGTCAAACACCCAAGGAAAAATGTTCAGCTGGTTACTGCTGTATGATTTAGGGCCTGATCAAGCTCAGGAGTGGTTTGAGCATTAGCCTGCTAAACCCAGGGTTATGAGTTCAATCCTTGAGGGGGCCACTTAGGGATCTGGAGCAAAATCAGTATTTGGTCCTTCTAATGAAGGCAGGGGGCTGGACTTGAAGACCTTTCAGGGTCCCTTCCAGCTCTAGGGAGATAGGTATAGGTAATAGCCTAAACTTTCAGAGCCACTGTAGGTGCTGGGCCTGTGGCAAGCAGAACTATTTAGGGGAAGGTCCACTTTCCACAGCAAAAAAATAATAATCTAGCTCTGTCAAAAAGAAAATGTTCAACTGTTCAGAGGCTGGAGACATTATTTAGCAAGTATTCTACTGCCTTGGAAGGCACATTATGAGTTAAAAATCTAACCTTTTGTCTTCAGTCAAAAAAAAAAAAATAAAGAGTGTTTTCTCCCCCACAGGGTTAGCTATCCCACTGTGAAATCCTACACGTAAAATCCTACCTCATGGTAAAAACCCAGAGACAAGGCACTGTGGTTTTTACCATGAGGTAGCTAGGTTAGGTGAACCATGAGCAAAGGCAAGGTACTTACTTCATTTAGCTACCATGCAATAAAAGCTATGATAGCAAATGTGTGTGTTAGTTTTCCAGCTGTAAACCTCCCTTCCCCCACCCCTACTTTTTTGCAGCCTAGGTTTCACTACATCAGGAAATAAAGGCAATTCTCTCACTTTTGGATTATTCCTAATAAAAATGTTTGCCTCTGCTCTGTGTTCCTAGCCTCCTGTTTCCATCACAAGGTGACATGGTGTCAGAATTGACTGAAACCCACTTTCAGAGATGAGAGACAACATAAAAGGAAAGGAATAAGAGTGTCTGAGTGAGTGAGAGAATGAAACTCCTGCCTTGTGAGGAAAAAAAAAAAAGAGGCATTGTTTACCTAAACTCCAGTCATGTTGGGAGCTCTGTTGCTGGAGCATAAGGGAGAAATGCAGGAGAAAGAACAGTTAAAGCTCTGAGTAGAGTTGCCAGGGCAGGAAGAGCCCCCACTTGAGGACAAACAGTGTCGTCTATTATAATTATCGTATTGTGAATCTTGCGATATTTGGTGCTTTTTTCGAAAGCACCAGTTTCTGGAATCAATTATTGCAGAATCTCAGCTCTAACTACGAAATTCCAAAAAAAACCTCACTTCTCCTGAAAGAGAGTTTTATTCATTTATTTTTATAATAAAAACCCAGGATTTTCTGTGGTCCTGGGCTTTGTCCCTTCTGGTAAAAAAACAGGCTTGTAGATTACCTGGGGAGGAGGTAAAATCTTCAAAGCTAATGTTTGGACATTGTTTCTTTACCATTAAGGATCAAATTATTAAAGGTATTTCAGTGCCTAACTCCTACTGAAATCAATAGGAGTTAAGTGCTTAAATAGCTTTTAAAATCTGGCTTAAGTGTCTACTATGAAGTGGCTTTGTCTTGAACTATTCTTTGCCCTTCCTGCTTGCTTTTCCTTATAGCCCTCCTATTGAACCAATATATTCATACAATAAGCATCCCAATAACTAGGCCAATATACAAAGTGGCTCCACTTTTATCGCAGGCATACGAAGAAACATCCTACATAAAACTATTTAAAGTTATCAAAGATTCATAAAGGGGGAAAAGACCCCCTTTGAAGCAAAAGACCCTACAGACATAGCAGGAGTCCAAATAGATTATTTAAGACAAAAATGAAGCTGAATGTCTGACCACAAAAGAGCTGATATGTTTCTAGAAGTTACCTTGTACTATTTCCGTTATTTGATACATGACTTTCTTTTCTATGGAATTGAATATAATCGTAAGAAAAGGGACTCATTTTTCACAAAGACCAAGAAGATTGGTGTGAAAAGAGAGGAGAGAGAGAAATAGGCGGGAAAAGGCGGAAGAGATAAGAAGGAATAAGTAGTCAATAAGAGGGAAAAGCCCACTGTTCCTCCTATTTAATTGTAATTCTCATTCCTCCCCTATCTTTGTTCATCACATATCTTCTCCTTTTTCCCTGCTTCCGTCCTTCCCCTTCCAATCCATCTGCCCTTCTCCTTTCTTATTTCATGTTTGTTCCCTGCTCCCTTATGAATTACTTTCCTATCTCCTCTTCGCTTCCCTCTTATTTTGCCATCTTACAAGTGGTGTTTCTTCACTTTTCTCTTCAGTGCTTTCCTTGTTGCTGTTCCATCTCTATTTCCTGTGGCCTCCAATATCCTTCTGCTTTTCTCTAGCATGTGGGTTTTTTTACACTACATTTTCTGATTTCTTTCTTTATTCCTTCTTACTTCTTCCCTCATCCTTTTTGTCTCCTCTTCCCCCACCAAAACTTGAGCAGAAGATCAAAAGGGGAAACTCAGCAACACAAATTAAAGATTTGATGGAACTTGAATGTAACTAATAAAATACTTTTGGATTAGCCACAGTTACTAAGAGTTTTTAAATAGTTAACAAGCTGCAGTTTCTAATAGGAGAATAAGAGGTTTGGGGACATAAGTGGACATAGTGGATGAAGCAATTAAACTGATGATCCCTTGTTACAAACTGGTCCAACCCACCACCCTTTTCCTGGATATTCTGTATTTTTCCTGGTTTAAGTGGCATGCAAAAGTTTAAACACATTTATTGTAAAATATGGTTCATTTGAGATGCAAATTACTTGAATTTGTATTTTTTCTCAATAAATATCCTCTCATTTCACTTTTTGTGGAAATGAGAACTACATTTAATGATTAGAGCATTAGTACTATTTCATAAAGCTTGTTTTCAAGGATGCAATCATCCAGATGTTGCAGCCTTCAGTAACATTGTAATACTATGCATGTTCACACTTTGGTGTGCATTAAAAGCACAGTTTATAAATGTATGAGATGCATAACTATGTCCGCTTTGAAATATCATTCTAAAATATATTAATTATCTCCAATAATCACATTTTATAACCTTTTAATTGACTGGTATTTAGTGTTTAGCTATTTAAGAAGTGACCATAGCTAATCATCCACTGAAGTTAATTATTTGTAGATACAGCTGGTCAGTAAAAGTATGCCTTTTCTGTGTGCAGAATGTGGCGCTGTTCCAATTTCTTAATGGGCTACATTTAGAATGGTAACTCTAGCAGAATATTGATACTTCTAGCATATGTATTACATCAGAATGAGTCACATGACAACATCTCTGATTAGGGTATGTGATGAACATACCTGACTAAGGGATATATCCTGAGCTGGTGTAAATCAGTACAGCTGTATTAATGTCAATATGGTTGCTCTGATTTATACCAGCTGAGGAGTGAGACCTAAGCCTGGCAAACAAAACAAACACTAACTCATTTGCAAATACTAGATCATTCAGGATGAATATTGTCAGTATAAAACATGTTATTTTAAAAACAAATAATTTGAAGCAAATTCTCCTTAGAGTTACACAGGGATAAATCTGGAGTAATTTCTCTAAATGTAATGGTGTTACACCAAATTTACTTTGGTGTAAGGCTCAGATCACAATTTGGTCCTTACATAGAATGACCAGTTGTCCAACAGTCCTGAAAATATAGTTTCATTATTGTCATCATATTGTAAGATTTTTTTAAAAGAAAAAAACTCTTTAACTGGTTATCTCAAATAGTATGTCCAGTTACCACAGATGATATGACAGATAGGAAATTATGTAATAATGTGATTCCTCAAGTACTCTGCAGTCCATCTATATTTTTAATTTTTGTTTCCTATTGGACATGCGCAGGCTATAAATTTCAGTCCTTTAATAATGTCTCATATACAGAGTAGAACATAACATTTCAATGTGAACATGCCCACGCACACACATGCACACACACACACACAAAGCCAACGGATGGAATCTGAGCACATAGGAGTGACTAGGTTTCACAACAATCATTGGACTAGAATATACACTGATTTTCTATACATTGAACAGCTACTAAATCCAGGATCCAGCTCTGTAATGAAAATCTTTTTCAAGGCAGTTTTAGCCTATTGCTATGAGATAAAAGTTGAGAGGGAGATAGCAGACACACCTCTGTGAAACTGATATTCTTTTCATGACCACCTGATGCCAAACTTTCATTCACCAGCTAGAACTGAGGAAAGTAATTCATAATTCCTCATTCAGTGGCCATATCAGAGTACAACAGAAAGAAGACATTACAGCAGCTGCACACTCAGTCAGCCTAGAAAAGTTTTTAAGATTTAATTCTCTATCCCATATTCATATGAACAGCCATATGGGGTCAGACCAATGGTCTATCTAGCCCAGTATCCTGTCTTCTGACAGTGGACACTGCGAGGTGTTTCACAGGGAGAGAACAGAGCAGGGCAATTATTGAGTGATCCATCCCCAGTCATCTATTCCCAGCTTCTGGCAGATAGCGTCTTAGCCTGGAGTTGCATTCCTGGCCATCTTGGCTAATAACCATGTCATGGTATAAACCCCCACCCTGAACCTTAGTATCCAAGAGATGGGGTACCAGCATGTATTCCTCTAAGCTTGATTACCAGCTTAGGACCTGTAGTGCTGCCACCAACCAGGAATTCCAGTGCCTGGTACACTCTTGTCCTCCCAAAACCTTGTCCGGGGAACCCCAAGACCCGGATCCTCTGGATCTTAACACAAGGAAAGAAAGCCCTTTCCTCCACCATTGCCTCTCCCAGGCTTCCCCTCCCTGGGTTACCCTGGAAGATCACTGCGATTCAAACTCCTTGAATCCTTAAACAGAGAGGAAAATTCACCTTCCCCTCCTCCTTCTCTCTCCCCCTTCCAGACTCTCCCTGAGAGAGAAAGTAATCCTAACACAGAGAGAAAATTAACCTCTCTCTCCCCCTTCCCTCCTTTCT
>NC_133774.1:60772626-60881245 GCF_003597395.2 Chelonoidis abingdonii | reverse complement strand
GACTTATCTTCCATGAACTTAACTAATTCCTTTTTGAACCCTGTTATAGTCTTGACCTTCACAACATCCTCTGGCAAGGAGTTTCACAGGCTGACTGTGCATTGTGTAAAAAAAAATACTTCCTATTGTTTGTTTTAAATCTGCTGTATATTAACTGCATTGAGTGATCTCTGGTTCTTGTGTTATGTGAAGAAGTAAATAAAACTTGTCTCTTTTCCAAGCTGAACAGTCCCAGTCTTTTCAATCTCTTCTCACATTAATTGCAGCGTAGACATACTGTGAATTTATTATTAAGATCCCACAGACTCAAAGTTTCTCTCTTTTTTCACATACTTCACCTCTTTCTCACTATAAACGTATACTATAATTATTTGTGCACCATCTCGCTTGGTGCTGTGCTTACAAGTTATGGCCCCAATCCTGAAAGCTGATCTGCATGAGTTGATTCCTGGAAGTCCCACTGACTTCAGCATGACTCCACATGGATCTCCGTCCATGCAGATCAGCATGTAGGATCAAGGAGTATATAGGAATATCTACTTTATTCTCTTATGGGCCTCAAATGCACCTAATGCACCAGCTAGAACTGAGCTAATAAAGCCAGCAAAAAGCAGTGGTTCTCATAATCTATGACAAGAAATTAATACCTGTTGTCTTAAAGCAGCATCTAAGGAAAAAAATAACTAGTGGTATATTAAGCAATGTGTAAATGCACAGAAATCAGGAAATTGGATTTCCTGGTAAACTGTTTAGGGCATGGACCTCATTTTACTGTGTGTTTGCAGAGTACCTAGAACAACAGGGACCCTGACCCTGAATGGAATATGTGAACACAAGTGAAATATAAATGATAACAACAGCATCCAATTTGTAATAAAACATGTCTGGGTCTAGGACTAAAAGGTCTTTGTTTGTGAAAATAGATGTACCTGAACATTTTTGCTTTAAGAAGGCCAAACAGTTAAGTTTGGCCTTGACAGTTTGCCATTATAAATATGAATTTGCATTGAAATTTGGTTTTTATCATCTGTTAGAGAATGTCTGCTACTAAGTTGTTTTCTATTCAAATGAATTTCAATTATATGATTATTGGATCTTATCAGAATCTCTGAAAAACTGAACTTTTGAGCATCTTCATATTATGCTTTGTTTTTTCTCCTGGTGTATATTACACTTCTGGTTGCCAATTATCATTAACCCAAGCACTTTGCAACACTTCAATGAATATTAATTTTTAGATAAACGAGTTGAACTGTTTGAACTATTGAACTGTTTCTGATACAGAAATAGATATCCGGTAATCTTTTATTGTATGTATACACTGAACAGATTTCATTGTTTTTAAATATCAGTAATTAAAAACCATATTATACAAATCCGATGAAGTATCCAACACCAATTCAGGATAAGTAAATGATTTCTCACCATCTGAACAATTTTCCTGTCCAGAATTATATGAAAAACAACAAGACTGAGAAAATCAAAACTAACTTGGAAAGTTTCAGAGAAGAATATTGTATCTAACTGAAATTGCAGAGGAAATATAGGTAGGCAGAATGTGATTATATACATTGAAATTTGCCTAAGAGACTACGGCTAAAGTGCTAATTATTTTGAATAGTGCCACAGCATCTTTAATGACCACATGTGTTCAGGACCTCAGTTTTAACTGAAGTGTTATCTTAAAATAAATCTTCAAGCAGCGTAGTCCCGCTAATGCAATGCTGGGGCTCCGGTCCAGTAGTCTGAGGGAAAAATCCCATCTATAAGATCACCAGAACATCATAGCACCTGGTATTTTCTGTAGGAGTTCCTAGCCCCATTCAACTACTGACTAGGACCAACCATGTTGAATATGTTATATGTATCAGGATCACAACCTAAGGTGCTTGATCTAGGAAATTAGATTTGTTGTAGGAGCACCAGTGTGATCTGTGTGCTATGTATAACCTGTATGCTCAAAAGGTCTGTTACACTCACAGTCCCTGTCTCCTCTCCCTCTCTGAATACCTGTGAAGTGGCTTTCCCCCTCCCCCACCCTCCTGGAATGCTTGTGGGAAAAATGAGCTGGTTGAACAGCTGGAAGATCAGAAGAGCTACCAGGTAGATAAAGTGTCTGAGACTCTAACTAGGCAGCACTCGCACACTGAATGCATGGACACTGCTCAAGCTGGAGTGTGACCAATCAGACGCAGCCAAGTCATCTCTAGTCACAGGCCATGACACTCTGATTATGCAGAGATCACACACCCAATGCATGGACTCTGTCTGAGGTGGAATGTGACCAACCAGGCATGTCCAAGTCATCTCTAGTCCAAGGCCATGAGGAGTAGGTCCCTAAAAGGGGAAGAGGCCATGTGCTCAGGAGTGCACTCACAAGCTTCTACCCTTCATCCGGACTGCCTGGCCAGTGGTTCACCACGCTGCATTCCATCGTGCCTTGGGAAGACTTACCTTCATCGTACCGTCCATCACTGCTCTGTGGGAGACTTACCTTGCAGAATCCTGACATCTCTAGTGCCATGCCTGTCCTGGGAGAGTGAGTATGCAAGTGTGAGTGTGACATCCCCTACTTTTGAGCTTAGCTATCAATGTAATCAATGTGGTGTATGAACCATACTCTGGTGGGTCATTAGTCCTCCCTAAGCCTACTAGCTGGCCCAATTTTGGGTAACAAGATTAATGCCAACTAACACGATGTGGGAGGAGCCTCATATTTTGAAGTTCTCTGCATGTATTTTTGTGAGTGCTACTTGGGCTTAATTGGTATTCTCCTATTGGGTGTAATGTGTTGAGGTCCTGATTACAGCAGATCGTAGGAGGGGATCTGATGTAACTTTTAAAATGAACCAAAATATGGACATTGGGAGATGACTTGCAATGTATTCTTATACCTCTTTCAAAGAACAAACATATACCACCCTTATTATTGTTAATTGGAGTTACCTATGTAAATTCTCTAATAATGAATGGACAAAGATCCCTTGTCCTCCTTCAAAGACTAAGTCTCAGTGGGTATGTTACTCAGCTGCCTATTCTGTCTTCTTGTTAATACCCCACAGTTCATACTGGAGGAAAGTACAGAAAACATTTCTAAGGAGCTGAAGTTTTAAGCTTTAAAAACTGTAGTTACGGCATTCAAGAAAGGTAATAGCAGGATATAAGAATTAGGGTAGGCCTATCTTTCACTGAATCTCATGTAGCAAGAGCACAGACTCAGACATCAGGAGAGGCAAGTAAAAAGCACATTGATATTAGCTTAAAAATTAAATAGTGAAATTTTATATGGACTGTTACTTTGTAGCCAAGATATTATTTTCAATGAAAAGTGGTGACCAGATCCTGAAATCAGTAGAGGTTTTGCCTGAGAGGACTGAAGGTTTTACCCTACATTTGTAAAGTTATTATGCAATATGATTATTTCCAGTCTGTTCAGACTCGTCAAGTGGTGCTCTCTCCAGTTAGCTGATTCAACAGAAACAATCCAGTAAAGTATATGCTATATTAGTTAAAGGTTTACCAAGTGAGTTCTCATGGTTTCCTTTCCCCTCACTGAATGCATTCCCATGCATTGGAAAGGAACTGTGAAGTGGAATGCATCCGGGGTATTAGGCCTCAGGATGTATTATTTAAGGCATATCAGGTGTCTGGTCTAGTGCATTTACATGGGAAACTTTTAAAGTTCTTTTCCCTTGTTTCAATTCCAAAGCAAAAGTTCATGTTAAATTAAATCATTTTTGGCTTTGTTTAATTTTGGAAGCAATCTTAGTAGACTATAGCTGTGTTCTCACAATGTATGTTGGAGATGAAAGGGGACTTGGGATGGCAGGTTTTTTAAATGCCATGTTTCAGATGTGATGTTTATTGTTTCCCCCCAGTGTCACTGTGTTTCAACGGAATTATATTGTAAATGCCTATAACCTTCCTGCCTAGTATAAATATTGTACTCCTGCCTTCCATTCCAGATTTCTGATGAATAAATGATATTATGGCGTGGCAATGCTACAACCAGAAAAATATAGTCAACATCTTCTGATCCCCAAAATGAAGCACTCAGAGAAGATGCTGGTGTTTTCCTGGTACTGTTCATTGGAAGTCTTGGTGATGAGGGTTATATTTCATTCAAAGAACTTCAAGGGCAGCTTTGTTGGTTTATTTATCCTAATTTGGTACCAGATCGTAAAGGTAATTTGACTGATTTGGTAATGTTCTGATTAATGCACTAGCATGAACAGAAGAGACAGATTAACCATATGAATTGTAACACAACTAATTCCTCACTGTAACTCTTAACAGTTGAGTCACATGCTGTTTCAATTATTTTACATGTTTGGCAGCCATTCTTCCCCAGTGGAACAATAAGCATTAACTCAATAATCTGAAAGAAGCTTACAAAAACATAGTTGACATAACTTATTCGCTATTAAGAAATATGTTTACACTAAAATGCCAGTTTTGTTTTTAACCTCACTTGCTTGTACATTTGAAAAGAAAGATCCTGATCTGCATGCCTTGAAAATAGTTTCCAATTTGTCATGCTCCACTATGTCAAATCATTGATAGTTCAATAAATTAGTGTTATTGCAAGGTGAAAGCATGAAAAATAATGGGCAGTAGGAGTTAATGAGAAAAAACTGTGCCTGAATTAAATAGAGCTCTATGTTAGAAACACTTAACAGCAGAATAACAAGAGTACTTATAAGAATAATCAACTCCAAATAATGCTTTCAATCCATAGATCTCAAAGCACTTTACAGAAAGAGGTAAGTAGCCTGATCCTCATTTTACTGATGGGCAAACTAAGGCTGAGAAATTAAGTGATTTGACCGAAAGGAGTCAGTGTCAGAGATAGGATTAAAATTCAAATTCCTGACTCCCACTTCTGTGCTCAGACCCTAATTTTCATTCTGTTCCCTCTATGGAAGGTAAGAAAAAATTGGGAGGGGTGGCATATTTTCAATAGTTTTCAGCATTCACATTTTAACCCAACTGCACTAAGAGATACCAAACTTGGTATACTATTGCTTTCACCATGCTGAACACATTAAACCGTCCCATGATAAGTTATTAAACGATGGACAAACCTAGAATCTGGACAATTTGTTCAAATCCATTACCGTGCCAGGATGAAAAAGTTGTACGATCACCAGAAACATATGCAAGTTTTACACTTAAAGGTGATTCCAGAAGCAGAAAGAGTTTTGATGGGTGGCTCCTTGTGCTCGGCCTTCTTGTGAAGGGACTTTCTGTCATACAGTGGGATTGCAGCTTTTTGGAAAGGGTAGCCATTTATCACAATCACAAATGAAAGCATTCCTTGGACACAAATGTCTTTTTCTTCCTTTGTGTAATTACTGAGGGGAAAAGTGAGAAGGAAATGTCAAAACAGTGAAACAGTGGTGTATAGAGAGCAGTCACTTTGGAGCTCAACCAGCTTTTGTGAGGGTCTGGGCGATTTGTCAAACGGTTGTGGCATAAGTCAAGCCCTGAGGTTGAAAGGTCTTGACCTAAGGAGTGCTAAAATCAGACAGTGTAAGCAAGGGGAAAACTAGAAGTTTCAGCTGTAGTGGAGATGAACAATGATGAGTGCTGGACATCACAAAACCTCATCTGCATAATTCAGGTAAGTAATTTTATTGGAACTGACAAGTATGTGACAGGCAGAGAAAGAGAAGGGAACATGCTCTTGCTGGGAACCTTTAAAGCTCTTCAGTTAGGTATGTGAAAATAAATGACAGCCAATCTCTTTACTAAAAAACCCTGTAAACAATGCCATTTTACCCAGGGCTCACCCATGACCTTTTCATAGATCGGACTATCCACTTTCAGGCCAGATCACAGAACCTATCACACACAACGAAGTGAATTTAGATTATGCAATAAGAACTTTACTTTCCATAATTACTCTGTATGTAGTTGCTACTCAGTTTAGCAGGTACACTACCATAGATAGGTTAGACTTAGACAGGGCTAGTAGAGAGCTTATTTAGTAACCATAATGGTCTATGTGAAGGTATTTCACCAAAAGGATTGCATTGCTTTTCCTTTACAGTTTTAGCTTGCATGGGTCATACTGAAACTACAAATCTCAAGCTAAAAGTCATAAGGTGACAAGACAACTCAACTTCTCTAAGGCCTGTTGATGCTATTGAAGTGACCAAGGCTTTTAAGATCCTTTACTCACCTCTTTTTTATCCTCTTGCCTGCATTTCTGCAAGTCTTCTTTAGGTAGTCAACCGTACATTTCAACAACGCAGCTCTTAAGAAAGATATACAATAGGTGCTTTTCAAAATAAGATGCTAAACAGTGTCCTTTGATGACAAAAAAAGGCATATGCAATTCCTCTGATTAAAAACTACTTAAATGTAACCTGGATACAAGTATAACTCTTACAAGTAGTTGAAAAACAAATCTAGCATTTATGTGAAATAGTTACATCTATCAAAAGAAATAGGCAATGGCCACTATGTCAGTCAGTAGTTTTCCTTTTTTGAATAACTGAATTCTTGAGAGTCATTCCTTAATCTAAGCACTGAATTTCCTATATAAAATAGCAGTTGATATCTATATAAAGAGATTTTCTTGCAAGATCCAGACCTCTAAGCCTGACAACAAGGTAATTTATTGTGCAGACGGCTGAAGGATAGGAAAAACCCCTC
This sequence comes from Chelonoidis abingdonii, assembly GCF_003597395.2. Taxonomy (NCBI): domain Eukaryota; kingdom Metazoa; phylum Chordata; order Testudines; family Testudinidae; genus Chelonoidis; species Chelonoidis abingdonii. Next base: position 60,874,585 of record NC_133774.1, on the reverse strand, counting down.
AAAATATAGGATAGCACAGTCTGATTGTGATTTGCAAGAGAAGTAATACAACTATAAAGCTTTTCGAACAAGTACAAATATCAAAACCACTTTGTCAAACATGAGTCACAGAATCCCTAAGCATTTCTGTATTACAAATACAATTACACAGCGGTTCTGCTTTCTTTCTGCAGTGTACGGAGCACATGCATATTTGGACCAAATTGTGGATCATTTTACCTAATGGGAAGCATTTAAGAGTTCTGGCTGGATCAAATGTGGATCTCAGTATTATAAACAGTTCAATGCATAATTCACAAGGCTAAATGAATATTCCAGTTCATGACAGCCAACTGGCTCCATAGGTCACGCCTCCCAGTCTCATATAAATAAAGAATGAGATACTGGAAAGCATACCAGCTGAACCCAACTGAGTGCCAAAAACATGCATATTAATGAGGCACAATAAAAGATATACTTGACTGTCAGGAAGTGCCTGTGTTCTTTTCTAGTTTTAAATGGAGAGAAAGTTTGCAGTGTACCTTTAAGTATACTCTACCAAGCAACAGAAATTGAATTATATTCATAACATTTTAAATCCCATCTTATCAGATCTATAGTATCAATAGTCACTCCCATCATAACAGTGAAACATTCTGTAAATATTCACACCCTCTGCACCCATGTTCCTGCAAGTCCCAACTTGGTAACTAAGGAGAGGAAGTGCTTCAACAGTGCTGTTCTTTTATGTGTTCTGTTTAGATCTTGGAACAGGATGAATGGTAGCTTGGATGAATGTATCTGTGCCATTTTTCTTGGCCTCAGACTATGTTTCCTCACTACCATGACATCTGAACAGAAGGAGAAAACATCTCCCTTTTGTGGCAGGCTAATTTAATTTGTACCTTCCACCTAGGGGTAAATATGTTTGTCTGTCTGTCTAAGCTCTCTTTGCCCACTTTCTTTTCTCACGGGAAACCCTGCCGAGTTGAAAGCAGGATATTGCTTAGTGCTCTAACTTTATTTTAAAGTAATTTAATTTTAAGCATAGTCACACCCACCCTAAAGTGAAGCAACTGTAGAAACTCCCTTGGGATAGCCTTAATGACTTTTGCATGTCTCTTGTGTCACAGATGTCAAGGGCTCGTTGTTAGGGAGGTATTTGTCTTTTGGAATAAATGGTTTAAAACAAGATCTCTCTTTCGCAGTATTCTTATTATAAGATGTGTGTTTCTTTTTTTCAAAAATCCCACAGCTTTGCACATTGACCTACCACCTTTAACCACCCAGCATTATAAACCATTGACCTTTGCTCTTAGTTGGTCTGGTATTATTTGAGATTTGACCTTGTTTTGTCTGGAAATTCAGTCAAAAAAATTAAAATAAACAACTAACATTTATTTATGAAAAAGCCAGAAGTTAAATATGTCTCAAACAGCACAAATTTCTTATTGTTCATATGATTTATGCACAGCTTTTTTTAAAATCAGCAAATATATTAAGCTTAGGGCATTATTTGAGTTAATGAAAAAGTTTCTCTCAGTTAATACGGAATTTAAGTCAGGGAGGAGGGGAATGAAACTTAAATCCAAATTAAACTGTCATTTACATTTTTGTTTATGCTAACACAAGTGTTTCCAAATGGCCTTACCATTAGATAGCAAGATTTAAATAAAAATCTAAACGACTCATTCAAGAAGCTGCATAGTAAGCAATTTCTTGCACATAATTGTAAGATTTTTTTTAACTGTTTCAGTGTTATTGCCCAATAATTGTTTGTCTATCATAGTTTTGTCATTCTCTCAAATGAAGATCATAATACTATAGATCTAATATCTGCAGTAGTAAGTATTGCCATTACTGTTTCTATTAGTGGTTAATAGTTATTCATTTTTGCAGAAACATTTCACTAACAGTTATTCAAAATAATTTGCATACTGTGTTCTGATAGCACATATGCATTTATCTATAGATAGAAAATTAGACACACGTGGGGAAGGAATTTTTAAGATTAATCATAATAATATTAATTATGGTATTGCTGTTTTGCTGGGGAAACTTGCTTTCATTTTGTTTCTCACTCATGGCTCATTATAAATGAGCCATACGATTTAGAGAAAAGGGATTCCTCTCTGATCCAAAAATATGATGTAAATGATGTTATGTATGTAGCAATAATAACCAAAGATTCTTGGTTATGCTACAATACTAGCAGAAGGAACAAATCCAGTTTCTTCCCTACCCCCCATAGCTACATAAAACCATAAATACATCAGAAATGTTTCCCTTTAACTGTTGGGGTACCAAACAGTGGAGATCACATTCATGGGGATATCACACTTCCATGGGCATTGCATAAATATGTCAGGACTGGATTGTGGGAGTGACATAGCTGGGTGTGGCACATGGGTCTGTATACAGTACAGATTTGAAGAACCTCAAAACTAAATGGGGAAGCAGCACACTGCTTCTGCTATTCCTCCCCATATTTTGCACTAGATGTTTTAGGTCCTACTTGGGGGTGTTTGATGGGGAAGCTTCTGTTCTCTTCAATCTCCATGTACTTCGTGCATTGCCTTGTATTTGTGCATTGCTCACCCATCCAGGTTTTAGTCCTAAGTGACACTAATTGCCCAGGCTTGTACTTTTCACAAACTGTAAACTCCACAATGTCAACACAATAATTACGATAAGAGGCATTTACTTTAAAAGATAGATCTAAACAACATAACCAAATTAAATCTGGCCTATGTACTATATTACAAAAAATATGTTAGCGTGTAATGAGATGGGGGAGGAGGTAAAAAGGATCCCTGACATGTTTCTCAGTGTTCCAGCCATGGGCCTCTTGTAGTCATAGTGCTTCAAACAACTTCCCTCAAGATTTGAAACTTTCACTTTAAAATCAAAACTTAACTTTTATGACATTGCCTTTGACAACAGTGCAAAACCTAGTTAGTAGGATCCCTTACAGATTTGCTTTGTTGCCAGGTAAATTCACTGTCTTTCCAGGTCATAAAGTGATCACAAAATGCATGGCAGTAAGAAGATAGTTCTCTTTAGGCCTATAAAAAGGTATTTCCAACATCATTGCTAAACTGTATAAATCAAGGCCATCCACCAGTCCATTAGAATCTAAGCTCTTAAGGCCTATATGGACAAAGGGCTTAGTTGTTTATGTAGCAACAACATCTGCTTACACTCAGCCTCATTGTCAGAGAGTGGTGGGTTAAAAGCCCAGGATCTTTTTTCTGTCCATTTCACGCTGTATTATGTTTCATGTGGGAATATCTGCTATGTAAGGCTTGACCAGTGCTTTAATCTGGTGGACTTTAAAGACTTAGCTGCTTGTAGTGAGAATCAGATCATCACAACCATAACAGTCAGGGGACCACAACCAGGCTAATTTTGCTGGACAATTGAAAAATTTCATTTGGTCTCCAGACACCTTTCTGTAAAGTATTAGCTTTCCTCTGTTGTTCTGAAGCTAAAGCTCCTATGTAAACATTTTTCCAGTTCAGTTTAACATACAATATAGCGTTTGGATTGGAATTCCTCTAATATTACATGTGCACAACAAAAGTCTACTAATTCCACACAGACCACAAAAAATATAAATAATCCAGGCTCTTCTTCAGATCTTATTTTTAATACTACACTAAAATAAAATGTTTCTGAGCTTTGCATACTGACAGGAGATAGGTTTATGCAGCCCATACTTATTAACAGAATCTGAAAATACAAAGTCTTTCTTGCAGTTCAGTTTTTACCAGAAATGTTTCTAACAGAAAACATGCAGAGGAGGTGAAAATTGTCCTGTAAATATGTAATTGTGCTGCTCTCTCCCATTTGTTCCTTCACCACCACCCCAAGAAACAAAAAGCTTTGATGCAGTATAAATTTAAACAGTCTTAAGACAAATTTCTCCTCTCTGATCCACATTATGGAGCAGTTATTGGTAACCGAGTTCTCTGTTGCATATTCCATCATTGCTCTGCATGTACAAACTCCATTGACATTGATGAGAGTTACTTGTGTAGAATATGCCATAGAGATGTGCCGTGTTGATATAAGTGCCCCACAATGCAGATTAGAGAGAAGAAATTTGCCCTCAGGCTGTACGTTATTTTAATTGCATTATACCAATTAATTGTATATCATTTTACCACAAAATCACATGCCACATTATAACAACATGGCTTGATATACAATACTTTGATACCTGTGCTACTGAATGCAAGAGCTAACAATGTTCAGTATCATGGGACAAAGAACTCCCAGTTGATTTATATATTTTAAAATATACATGTGAAAACATATCCTCATCTCTTTAGGCACAATAAAAAAAAACACAACAGAAGTTAAGGACATACCAGTAGGAAGAGAAGAAGCTGTAGTAAGCTGCTGACTGCTACAAAATGGCCACTGAAGGACTACAGGTGCCTCCTCTGTCAAATTCAAAGGACCAGCCCCAGAAAGGCATGCTGGGAAAAAAAAGCCTATGAAGCGCAAGCCTACCTTACGGAGGGCTAGTGGGGAACCTATCATTCAGAAATGAACTTGCTCCAGGGGAAAGGAGTTGCTTCTGTGTGTTGTATACTTCAACTGTATCACATAAAGATATCAGTTATCTGTCATTTATTTGTCAAATAGACTAATACTGCTTGAAGAGTGTGTAAAGAGAGATTGATAGACTCATAGGTATTGGCATCTATACACTTATAGTTATTGACAGAGCTTAACTCTTTTCAAGAGCCTTTTAACTAATATTGGCATTCTGTTTTACACATTGACACTCAACCTGATGTATTAGAGAAGGCTTTCATATTTCATGTGTTTAACCAAAGTTTATCATCATCAGTGTTTAATGTAGCTTAATACCATCATGTTTTTATTTTAAGGCTGCTTGCTTATATATGAATCAACAATCTAATATCTCTTATGAGAATGTGTAATCACAGTGGAATGGTAATCTCATGTGAATGCTTATAGGAGAGTTATCTGGTATGTTTTAATCATGTATATTAAGATCCACGGGGGTTCCCTTTCTGTCTTCAGTAAGAAAAACTTCTAATAAAGTCAACAAACCCAAAGTACAACCAAATTGTAAGTATAACTAAGGCCCCTTTAGAAAGTGGAGTTTTTACTCACTTCCTTATTTTACACACACCACACCTGAATTTAGTGTATGATGCTTTCCATGATAATTAAGTTCCTGAACTTTTAAAAGGTTGATAGAGTAGTAAAACAGAGTTGGCAAGGGGCACTACACAGCCCTTACACAGGACAAGAACAAATCAGTCACTGGAAAGGCTGCCTCAGGGAGGGAAATTGAGATGCTTTGCATCATCAATCTCCACATGCCATTGGGATGAATGAGTAGCATTGTATCATCACCAGGGGCACCAGTGAGGAACAGAATACCGGAGAGCAAGATTAAAGGAAGAGTGGAACAAATGGCCAAATTCATGAAAGGAATAATGGGTAGTGTTTCATTTGTAGAATATTAAGGAGTTACTGATAGAGTATTTGGGGTTACTTCTTCTCTTCACCTAGAGAGAATCCCAGTTCCAGCACAATCACTCAACGTCTTTATAGGAATGGATAAATTGCCTAATATGAGGGTCATATTCACATTTGAAGAGTCTGCAGTATGGATGATATTCATACTTCTGAATCTGAATCCTAATCACATCTGTTTACCACTCATCTCACAGGCCTTCCCTCCTACTTCTTACTGCTCCTCAGTGTGGTTTTCCTGGTCCCTCCAGGGGACTGGACTGGATGTGTGGATCTGCATTTTCTTTTCCTTGAGGCTATGGGATGCAGCTGCTGGAGTAATTCTTTCCCCATCTCCTGTGGCTCCCTTCTCCACCTTTTTTAAAAATTGAATGAAGCTAAGGATGAGGGCAGGAGCATATGGCATCTTTGAGCTTTGCCTCTCACTGGTCTAAAAGGAACAGTTAGATACACTCAGCTTTTCTCCATTGAGTCACTGTGCTCAAGTCACCACAGCTGGTGGTTGGTAGTGATGAAAAGTCTATCTCCTTACATAGATAGGGGCTGCTGTGGCCCAGGGGATTCACTCATATGCTATTGCAGGTGATGTATGCCCTATCACCCTCCCTCAGGGTCTCTGTCAGGGGAGAGGACTATTAACTTAAAGACTGGACTGCATAGGTCTCTGCCAGGGGAAACTGTTCAAGGCTGAACATGAGCAAAATGACTGCACAATCCAAATTTGTAAATGGTCACTAACGGCAGAAACGTGCATTATATTTATTTGATGTAGAATTCATGTCACAGTACTTCCAAGGCTCCATTTCTGTCTCTCTTCCCCCCTCCTAATTATTCTTCCCTGCTTACTTCTTTTAATAAGCCACAATTCTTGACCCTTCTGCTTCAAGACCGTTCTTCTCTTTCTCTGACAGACAGTTTGGGACACAACCTTCCTTGGTTGTATCCCTCAGCTGTGCTTGGCCTTCTCTGTCTTTGAGTTCCCTCTCTTTGCTATATGGCCCTCATTTCTTTTTTCCTCTGGTGAACTGTTTCTCTCCCTAGCCAACTGGAACATGCTATGAGGAAATGATTTTGACAATGGTTTCAGGTGACACAGTTTTGCACATCACTGCCAGCCAGTGTGAATAGAGTGCAACATTTTTAATGATAGTTTATGGAAATAATTCTGGAGACTAGATAACCATTGTCAAGATTTCTTAACAGAACCCAATTGGTGGAGTGGACAGGACTTATTCTTCATTGAGCTCTCTCTCTCTCTCTGTACTCCAAAGCCTCTCAGTTGTCTCTGTCAGCATCTTGGGTCATATGTATTTCTCTTTCAGTTCTGATCCTGTTGCCTTTGCACTTTCCAGGGTCCTGCACCACACACACCTGATTAAGTGGAAAAAGTGACATCCCCAGTTCCCAGTCTCTGATGGTAGTACGCCATGGAAGTTACACTTACGCCCCACTTATGATTTCATGGGCCATGCAGGTGGGACATCAGAGGCTGCAAAACCAGGCCATATGAAAGTAAGAAATCATCACAGACTGCATGGGGATTGTGGACAAATGTGAGATGCCATGAGTGACGAAAGGCAATGCAGAGATGTGCCCAGTTGCAGGTGGCAAAAAAGCTAGGTGTTATTTTAAATAGGGCCAAAACCACCCCAACCCCTGTATAATTTTCTTGTACTAGCACCAATATGTTTTACTTGTAGCTGTAGGTATTTGGAGAACTAGTCAAGATGTTTTCTGACTATTTATCAAAGGTGTAATCTCGCATACTGCATGGTGCTTAAAATTCACTGCTAGAGGCAGTACAGCAGACAAGGTGTTAACACACATGTCAGTGCAAGCAGGAGTGCTTCAGCAACAAACAAGAAGCCTTTCAACTAGCAAGATATATTAGTCAGGCTCTATGCTTTAGAGTACATATGGTATGGGGGGAAATGGATTTTTTACATTAACAGAGAACTCAGTTCAACCTTTTAGAACCAGGGTGTAGAACTAGCTCCTCAGAAGACTCTCCTCTCTCTACCAGGTAGTTATTTCTGTAGCATTCTTTTGCTTGCCTTCAGGTGCTGAATCCAATGTTCAGTCTCAAGTCCCACTGTGGGCTAGTCTACTCCTAAAATGTAGGTCAACTTAGCAGAGGTGAAAGTAATTTAATGGACTTACTGGTATGCAGGACAGCCAGGGTCCTGGCCAAGGTGTGGGGGCAGCTGTGGGCTCCGGAAAGGGCATGGCCTCAGGCAGAATGGGCAAGGCTGGGGCCAGACTCCCCCAGCCAGCCCTTCAGCGCTGCCTGGCCCACCCCGCTCAGGGCTCTGGCGGCGATTTAAAGGTCACAGCCCCAGCCCCAATCCCAGTCTTGGTTCCTGGCCATGGCTTTGTTCCTCATCCCACTCCTGTCCTCAGACCCATCCCTAGCTGTGGCCCCAGCCTTGGCCTCCTTACTCCTGTCCACATCTCCCCCACCCCCCAGGAGCCATGGTCCCACTCCTGGCCATGGCTCCCAGGGGGGCACAGACAAGGGTAAAGGGAGGGGCACCACCATGAAAAGTTTTGAGGCCACTGCTCTGCACATCTCAAATTATTGGCCTCTTACAGTTGGTATGGTTACTTCCACCTTTTCATGTTCTCTGTATGTATAAATATCTTCTTGCTGTATGTTCCAGTCTATGCATCCGATGAAGTGGGTTTTAGCCCACAAAAGCTTATGCTCAAATAAATGTGTTAGTCTCTAAGGTGCCACAGGTATTCCCGTTCTTTTTGCTCTGCACTGATTCACAGATACACCTCTACTTGTTAGGAGCCATATTCAAAACCCACCAAGGGAATGATATGACTCACAGTGATTTCTGTGGGATCTGAGTTGGGGCCCAAAGTGGGCATAATTTTGTTTCGCTCTCTGCTACATTGTTTTAGATTTCCAGTATTAAACATTCCATAATTTCATCTTCACCCACAGAAGTGCATATACACTTCTACCCCGATATAACGCGACCCGATATAACACGAATTTGGATATAATGTGGTAAAGCAGTGCTCCAGGTGGGTGGGGCTGCTCACTCTGGTGGATCAAAGCAAGTTCGATATAACGCGGTTTCACCTATAACACGGTAACATTTTTTGGTTCCCGAGGACAGCACTATATTGAGGTAGCGGTGTATTCACAAAGGTGCACATTTTCATTAAAAGTCATCTTGCCACTTTATCCTGAGACAAGGCAGTCAAATCATACTGAGATGAGAAGCGGTGATAATTTTGCGAGTAAGACACCATCAAAATCTTGCATATATCTTTGTGTTAACATATGGCTGTTCATTTCCTTTCTGAACTGTATGACAGCATTGTTTGTTTTGTGCATGGTAAATATTGTATATAGCACAAATCACTATGAAATTACTGTGAAGTCACTTGATCATTTAATTATCTCATAGTTACATAATAACTCCATGGCTATTTAAGCCCTTCAGATTGCATTAATTATACTTGGAGTTAATTATTCCCATCCACTGTCACGGATGTATGTCATACAGTTTGGTAAAAACAAGATATATTTTTTAGAAACTTGAAGTGAGGGGTTTGAAAATGGCATGGCCATTTCAGCCTCAATTATATCATTTGGCGCTGTGAATGCTATAATTTATTTAGCCTAATGTAACATAATACAGTTATGTAATTCTCAATGAAGCTGTCATGCATCGCAAATTGTAGTTTCCATATAGGTGGATGAGAATTTAATTTTCAAATACATAAATAACAATTCCATAAAAATGCATTCACAGTACAGAGTCATCATACAACAACTATTCTTATTGTTCAAAAACTAAACTTCAGTATTTGGTCACCAGGAGCTGTTCCTTGAGTTGCTGAGGTCCATATCCTTTCTCTGTGCTTAGGCTTTGCATAGGATTCTCCATGAGAAATTAGGGGACAGGCACTCAGATATTTTCCAACACAGATAGAACAGGTAGAGTTATTCACAGAGACAGGATGGTCTTCCATTTAAATGTACTTGCAAGATCTAGGTTCATTTCCAGCTGTAGCATGGGCTTCCTGTGCCACGAGCTTCTTGGTTTTTACCTCTATGTGCTACTATGATACAAATTTAAAAAACAATTCTGGTTTCTCTTTAGTCTAGAATGCCACAAATCTGTGAGTGAATGTCTGGGTCTTTTAGAAGTATCCAAGTTTTAATTTAGTTGTCTTTGAAATACGTCTTCGATCTTATGTTCTATTTTCATTTAATTACATTTTAAAAACACATGAAGAGGTATAGCACTAAGTTCTGCATTGACATTATTGTTTTCCGTGGAACTGCACGGGGGATCACTCAGAGCAGAATTTAGCCAATAATGTGTATTACACTGAAATATATTCAAAGTCTAATGTTCTATGTGGTGGATTAAACTGAAAATATGCAGCTGAAACACCACCCACAAGTATTATTCCCCTCCCCACTCCCATCCAGCACAGTGCAATTGGTATTGTATTTATTCTGGAATCAAATCCAATGTATTTTATGCTGTGCCCATTGTCAAGGCTGAATCCCCACTCTCGCACCATTAGGGCAGGAAGTGGGGGCCCACAAGGATTTTAAAAATTAATGCTTGCCACTCCAGGATTGTATTACACTCCCAAGTTACAACTTCTTTCTGACCTTAGCTTGGTAAATGCTGCCACCACCTAAATGCAAAACAAAACAAAACAAAAAACAAACAAACAAAAACCTTTGAACCCAGGAAGGAACACTTGGGAATTCCTCCCTGCAGGGTAGTCTCAAGCCCTTTCACACCCCATCTGTGGAAGAGCTGAGAAAGAAAACAAAGGAAAGTAGCTGTGGATATCAGCTAAACAAACAACATGCACAAACCTCTTAGGACACCAAAAATCCAATCTTGTTCTTTAAAAAGGTATATTTTATTAAAAACAAAAAGGTGACGAAAATACATCTGGAACTCAGGCTTTTTGCTAAATCATAAAAGAAATAATTACAAAAATTAAGCACCCAAAATAGCTTTCTGCAGAGTTCAGTTTAAAGGTTACAAGCAAACAAAAGCATCTGGGGTTAGCATTGAGGAGATCCACAAGGCAAAATAAGAAATAAACCTGATAGTGTCTAACTAAACATTCCCTATCCAAATGATTTCTTCTAGGTATGGAAGATGAATTTTTATACCTGATTCAAGCCTTACACAGCATTTCTGATGCCCTCTGTTCTCCTCTTTCCCTGGAGAGACACAACACACAAACAAAGGGAAGTTTTTTCCCCCCCATTTTAAAAAGTTCTAGCCCTTCCCTTGGCTCTTTTGGTCAGGTGCCCACTTCTTTCCTTGTACCTGGTAAAGCAAACAGAGAACAGAGAACAGCCACCAAGAGGGACTTTGTAGCTAACTGGCTGGCTGGGTGTCCATAGAAGGAAGCTAACCCTCCCCCCATTCATTTATCACACCCATATTCCTATGTTATGGCAGCTGGATAGAAGAAAGCCACTGCTTTTCTCACCCAGGAAGGCTTGTTGAGTTTCTGTGTGTTCTGGTGTCCAGGAAATAGTAGAAACTTTTAAATAGGGGCAGGGATGCATTTTCTTTTCCCCCCCCTTTTAGGATAGAGGCCGGAAATTATTTTAAATTTGGAGGTGGGAAAGAGATTAAATATCTTATTCCCCTCTGCAGCAAACCTTGTCAGCAACTAACTTCCCACATGTAACCCTATTCCACTGTATCCGATAAAAATGTAGAAGTGCTTTCACTTGAATTTTCTGGTAAATCAGTTGCAGTGCAACAGTTATAAGTGCTGACTTTTAAACTACCATTGTTAAGCTTAAGAGTAAACACATGCTAGAGACAAATAAGGCAACTTCCACTTATTAGTCATGGGAATGACTGGCATAATGGCATGGTCATGGATTCACTGGCCCCATACCTCCTGGCTTGCACACCAAACCAGTGCCCAATAAGGACCCTCACCCTTACCTTTCCATGCAGCAGTTGCATACTCCCTGCCTTCTTTTGCACACAGTTTGACTGCGTCCAGACTCTCCCATGCTTTCATAAACAGATAATAGGAGTAAATAGAACAGAAGTACTTTATATCTCTTTTGACTGTAAAGGGTTAACAAGTTCAGTAAGCCTGGCTGTCACCTGACCAGAGGACCAGTCAGGGGACAGGATACTTTCAAATCTTGAGGGATGGAAGGCTTTGTGTGTGCTCTGGAATTTGGTTGTTGTTCTCTTGGGTTCTGAGAGTGACCAGACATGCAACCAGGTTTCTCTCCAATCTCTCTGATACAGGCTCTTATAGTTCAGAATAGTGAGTATAGGAAGATAAGGCAAGTTAGACTTACGTTCGTTTCTTTATTTGCAAATGTGCATTTGCTGGAAGGAGTTCAAATTTGTATTTTGCTGAAAGGATTTTAATTTGTACTTGTATACTTAGGCTGGGAGGGTATTCCCAGTGTCTATAGCTGAAAAAACCTGTACCTATTCCATCTTAAATTTACAAAGATAATTTTTACTGTTTTTCTCTCTTTAATTAAAAGCTTTTCTTATTTAAGAACCTGATGGTTTTTTTATTCTGGTGAGACCCCAGCGGACTGGGTCTGAATCCACCAGGGAATTTGTGGGGAAAGAGGAGGGAAGGGGGAGAGAAAGGTTAATTTTTCTCTCTGTGTTAGGATTACTTTCTCTCTCAGGGAGAGTCTGGGAGGGGGAGAGAGAAGGCGGGAGGAAGGTGAATTTTCCTCTCTGTTTAAGGATTCAAGGAGTTTGAATCACAGTATCTTCCAGAGTAACCCAGGGAGGAGAAGCCTGGGAGAGGCTATGGAGGGGAAAAGGGTTTTCTTTCCTTGTGATAAGATCCAGAGGATCTGGGTCTTGGGGTTCCTCGGGCAAGGTTTTGGGGGGACCAGAGTGTACCAGGCACTGGAATTCCTGGTTAGTGGCAGCGCTACAGGTTCTAAAGCTGGCAATTGAGCTTAGAGGAATTCATGCTGGTACCCCATCTTTTGGACGCTAAAGTTCAGAGTGGGGAATTATATCATGACACATGCCCATGGGGCTGGGGACATGACTGGCTCCTTAATGAAAAGCAGTGATACAAGAAATTTCAAGATTTTTTTTTTTAAAGGCTTAAAGTAACTATTTAACCATTTCCTGAATTTAGCCTCAAGGAGTCCTAAGAACAGTATTGTTTCAGCTGTAATATTGCCACAAAATGATTTTCTTGAGAAATAATAGCCCTGTTCATTCTTGATATGTTGGGAAATTCAGGAATTTTTTTGAAAGCTAATCAAGATATCTACATGTGTTTAAAATATTCTAATCCCTGACTGATAATGTTGTACCAAACTCACTCAGTCACTTTATCACAAGTTCAGTTTCTGAGTGCTGTGTTCAGCTGCCTGACTACATTTAAGGAGACACACCACACTCTGGTGTTCTGAACATTACGCCAAACATAACTGTCAATATTGGTAAGGGTGATGATAAAGGCATTTGTTTCTGGAACACTGGCTGCTTTCTCTCAGTACATTTTGTCTGTGAACTGTCTTCACAATTATGTATGCCACTACCATTTAGGATGTTTCCTGATTACTTACTATTAGTTTTGTCAAGAAGCACTATTTTAGAACAGAAAACTCAATAGGCCTTTCCCATGAAGTCAAAGAAACCAAACTAATTAATGAGTAAAGTTGTTACATGTTGTGTAGCATGCTTACTGGCATCTTTTTGAATCAAAGCACTAAGAACTGATACCAAGGTACATGACAAACAGCTTTACTGAACGCATCTCCACTGCACAAGTATCTCTATACCACTGATTAATCCCCCAAACTGCTGTGCCAGCATGCCCTGGCCTGGGCTTAATGTAAAACCAAAAGTGGTTTTTTGGGGTAGCATTTTTAGTTCCAAATTTGTACTCAGGAATCTGGAAGATAAATTCCCAGAACGCGATTCTTATAGATTTACAAAGTGAAATGCCAGAAGGCACCATTGTGATCATCTAATCTTAACACCTGTAGTACACAGGCCATAGAACTTCCCCCAAATAATTCCTAGAGTTGATCTCTTAGAAAAACAGCCAATTTTGATTTAATAATTGCTAATGATGGAGAATCCACCATGACCTTTGGTACATTTTTCCATTTGTCAGTTACTCTCAATGTTAAAAAATCACACTTTATTTCCAGTCTGATTTTGTCTAGCATCAACTTCCAGTCATCGGCTCATGTTATAGGTTTCTCTCTAGATTAAGAGCCCATTATCAAATACTTATTCCCCATGTAGTACTTATTGATTATAATCAAGTCACCCATTAGCCTTCTCTTTGTTATGCTAAGTAGATTCAGTTCCTTGGGTCTATCACTATAAGGCATGTTTTATTATCCTTTCATCATTCTCAAGGCTCTTCTCTGAACCCTCTCCAATTTATAAACACCATTCTGGACACCAGACCTGGACGCAGTATTCCATCAGCATTAGCACCAGTGCCAAATACAGAGATAAAACAACATCTGTACTCCTGCTAGAGATTCCCCGGTTTATGCATACAGGGATCACAATACCCTTTTAGCCAGTGTTTTATTGGGACCTTATGTTCAGCTTATTATCCACTGTGGCAGTCTGCTTTTCAAGATAGAGTCCTCCATCCTTTAAGTATGGCCTATATTCTTTGTTCCTAGATGTATACATTTACATGTAGCCATATTAAAACAGCTCACCAAGTGATCCACTCTGTATCAGTGACTTGTTCTCTTCATTGCATTGGTCTACAATTTTTGAGAAGTCGTCTGCTTCAGAGATAAAATGTGGTATTTATTATGTATTTTGATGTGCTGAATTCAAATATGACAATTAACACAACTGATTGGCTACTGTTTCTAAGATATTTAAGTTTTTACATTTTATGTCTATGTATATTGTCTAAGAGAGAGATAAACTAGGTCTTTTCATGTGTTTATGGTTGCTTTACATGATAATATTCACCTGTCCGTTTATGTCACACTTTAAAATCAGCAAAGGGTTATATAAATAAAATTATTATGAACCAAAGGCAAAAACCTATTATGTCATAGTTTATGTCCTTTCAGTGTTACTTGGCACTATCTTTGGTTCTGTTTCTTGTATTATGTAAATGGAGCATTCTCTTGTCATGTCCAGCAATAGTCTGCAAGCATTGAATGGGCTACTCACTTTGCCCTGATAAGCATTTCTCCATTGTTTGCAATGTCGCTGGTGCAATATCGCTCACCGTGCTCGTTGTCTCACTGCTGCGCAGTTCGGTGAAAAAAATCTAGATGAGAGTGCAAAATGTATCTTTAGTTGAACATATTGCAACCAGAGGCCTTGAGGAGGTTTTTCCACCAACAACCTGTTGTTGTGCTCTGCTTGTTGTTCGAGAAAATTTATTGCACAAACTGGAAGCTTTCCCAGCCATCTTTTCCTTTGCCAGCGCAGTGATGGGTCAAAGCATCATCTCGAAGAATTCACAAAATCTGAGGGCCAACAAAGACACTTCCTTTTCTTAGCTTCACGTTCACCTTGGAAATTTTCCATGGAGGTATTTGAAAGCTGCTTGTGGATATGTTAATGGCCTTGCGACAAAGTTCTTCATCAAGACCCCTAGCTTGATGTGTAAGGGTGGTAACAAATCTCTTGATTTGCAACAAGTGTGGATGCTGAACCATTTCCCTCCCGGCTCCAATGATGGCGGAGTGGCAATCTTTCTTGAATGTAGTGGGAATTCTCTGCACGACTAATTCCAATCGCAGAGAAAACAGGCAGCATTTGTGTATCCAGTCTGCAGACTAAGGCAAGAGAGCAACAACCTTCAATACAAAAGCTGCCACTGATGTTGGTCATAGTTTATGCACGCAAAAGTTGTTTCATGTGTCATACGGTTTCTTCATATGGAATGCATGGACCAACTGGAATTGATGGCAAAACATTGCATTATGCAGGCAAAACAAGCCTTTAAGACTTCGTCTGCTTTCATGAATCAATGAACAGTTGTCTCCCCACTCATCTGGATCATGACGTGTTGAGGCTGCCAATCCACATCCATCGATGTTGTTGACAGCTACCAAGATCCACCCTTCATGAAGAAAAAGATGGACAAGATCCTTTTGAACGGTCACGGAACATTGGAACCCTAACACTCACCTGCCAGGATGAATTCCACCTGCTATAGTCTGGACCCAACAGCTAGACTAAGAGCGAGCAGCAAGCATCATTTTCGTTCTCAGTGACCCAGAATTAGTAAAGTTTGACTACATTTATTTCAGGAGCATTTTGGCTGTAGAGCAGTGATTATTTACCACTTCCCCAGTTTTTAGGTCAGCTGCAAAGTTTATCAGTAAAGAATTTATGTTTTATACCAGGTTCTAAATAAAAATGTTAAATAGCACAGGACCGAGAGCCACTCCCTTCAGGACCCCACCCAACTGATGATGATTCCTGGTACACAATTACATATTGAGACCTATCCATTAACCAGCTTTTAATCCATTTATTGTGTGCCATGTTAATTTTATATCATTTAAATTTTTTAATCAAAATGTCATGTGGTAACAAGTCAAACACCTTCCCAGAAGTCTAAATATATTATATCAATACTATTATCTTTATCAGCCAAACTTGTAAGCTCATTAAAAAAAGATATCAAGTTAGTTTGACAGGATCTAGTTTCCATAAACCCATGTTGATTGGCATTAATTATATTACCCTCCTTTAATTCTTTATTGAGTCCTGTATCAGCTACTCCATTATCTTGCCAGGGATCCATGTCAGACTGACAGGCCTATAATTTGTTGGGTCATCCAGTTTACCCTTTTTAAATGGTCGCACAACATTTGATTTCTTCAGGTCTTCTGGAACTTCCCCAGTACTCCAGGACTTATTACAAATCAACATTAATGGTCCAGCCAACTCCTTTAAAACCCTTGGATACAAGCTATCTGGACTAGCTAATTTTAAAATGCCTAATTTTAGGAACTGCTATTTAATATTCTTTTGAGATAATAATGGAATGGAAAGAATAGTCATTATTATATGACTACATCATCTGTTTTCCCCCCAAATACAGAGCACAAATATTTATTGAGCATTGCCTTTTCTGCATTATTATTGATAATTCTGCCATTTTTGTTTTGTAATGGACCATTACCATTGTTAGGATTCTTTTTGTTCCTAATATACTTAAAAATACATTTATTACATTTTTTTATAGCTGTCTTCAGTTCCTCTCTAAACCAGGCCAGTTTTTTAACCATTAGGACCCTCTTTCTCGATTGTGAGGTTGCGGCTTTTTGTGCATCTAGTAAAGTGTTCTTAAACAAGTCCCAATTATCATTGACAATTTTCTGACTAAATTCTACCTCCCAACTGATTTGGCTCACAATTTAATTGCTTTCCGCTTTGTGAAATTGGCCCTTTTAAAGTACCATGTATATATATTACTGGCCTGGACATTATTCTGTTTGTACATTATAAATGGGATCAAATCATGATCACTTGTACCTAAGCTACCATTAATGTTAAGGTCTCTGAGCAGTTCCTTTTTATCTGTGAAGATGAGGTCTAATATAGAATTCCCCCATGTTGGAAGCAAAATTTTTTGAGTTAAGAAATTGTCATGTATACAATTCAGAAATTCCAAGGATGTTTTAGTGCTGGCAGCATGAGACAACCAGCAAATTGAAGTCTCCATGATCACAGAGCTCTTTTTGTTACACATTAAACATAGGTGCATAAGGAGTTGTTCCTCACTGTGATTAAATGGTCTGCAATAGACACCAACTAATGTCCCCATCTTGTGCTTTATCTGTTAGGATATTGATCCATAAGCATTCAAGATCACTTTCTTCTGTATTATCAGTAACTTGGAAACAGGTAATGCCATTTTTGACATACAGTGCCACTCCGCATCCCCTTTTGCTTACTTAATCCTTCCTAAATATGTTATAACCTATTATTTTAATATTCCAGTCATGCAAATCATCTTTCAGTAATAATCAAACGTGTAGTACTAAATGAGCAATTCCAGTTCCTTTTATTTGTTACCCAGACTCCTAGCATTGGCAATTAAAGAATTTCTTTGCTTCATGTCCTTCAGTTCCTGGATTAATTGTGTTCTTACCATTTCAATTTTGTGTTGAGTGAGTGCTCATATTGTCCATCTCTTTATCCTCTCCTTTTTTGTTATTAGTTTAACACTCTTCTGACTAGTTTAGCCAACCTATCCCTGAGGAGATTAGCTCTCCTTCTACTTAAGTGGGAAGCTCTCCAAACTATACAGACCTCTCTCCCCATAGAAGGTGGACCAATATTCTACAAAACCAAAACTGTCTACCCTACACCGCATACCTAGCCAGTGGTTCACTTCCAGAATCTTATGCCTTCTTTCATCCATGGACAGGAAGCATCCCTGAGAAGATCACCTGGATGTTCTTTTCCTCAGCACACTTTCAAGTTTTCTTGAAGTCATCTCTTATCTGCAACATATCCTGTGATGCAGTGTCTTTATACTACAGATATGACCCATCACCACTGGATTCTTATCCGTCAACTTCAGAAGCCTACCCAATTTCAGATAATGTCTTGTATCTTGGCTCCAGGAAGGCAGCACACCATCTTGTTGTCCCTTGCAGAATGTTCTTTCAATTCTTTGGATTACTGAAACCTCAACAAAGATCATCTGTCTTCCTTGAATGGTTGGAGAATTTTTTGTGGGCAAGATTTATTTTCTTACAGGTTGGGCCAAGCAGTCATCTATGGGTTTGTCTAAAGTACTTTGCTCTACTTTGTCAAAAGCTTTTCAGATTATTTTCTTTCCCACTGATAGAAGCCATTAACAAGAAAGAGCTAGCATCAAGTTGTCATGAGACAGAAAACAGAATACACACACTTGGTGCTTTCATTTAGCAGTTTGTAAACAGAGATTAAATTAACAGTGTGTTTTCTACACCCATAAACATTGTTTTAGGATGTAAGTGGCTTGAAATACACTCTGTATTTAATGGGAGGTGGAAATGATCTTTTTAAAATGTTGTATAGATTAACATAGATATTGAGATGAAAATCAACACATGTAATTGCTATAAAATTGAATTCATTAGTCATTTAGTGTTGTAGAAGTCACTTCGTGCTTTTCACCATGATGAAAAAATAAGGTATAGACAGTATTTAGAATTAAATGGAGTCAAATAACTTTTTATGTATTTAAAGAAAACTTTTTATTTTAGTTTGGTTCTGTTAAAAAAATAAGTTGTGAAAAAATTATGTTCACCTCACACAGTATTAAAATGATTTTGTATTTTTCATAAAAGTAGAAGAAACAGGAAATCACCAGTAAGCAACTCATCAAAGTCTGGCAAAAAATATCAGCCTCTGCATAACACACCTTCAGAAATAAGTCAGAAATCCTGAGTACCATTAATTTTAAAGAGAATAGCGACCTCTCAAAGATAAAAGTACTGCTGTGTGTATTGAGAAGCATGGGTGTTGTAGCCTTCACAATAGTAGGAGGGAGCTAAGGGACTCCACTCTCCCAAGGCCCTGCATCCCATGATCCTGCCCTGGCAAAACCAGAAGCCAGAGTGGGGCCAGGGAGGCCCCACCCCCCGCCAGAGGTGTGTGTGTGGGGGTGTGTGAAAGTAGTGCCCTGGCCATATCCCTGCCCCCAAAGCTCCTCGCCTAGCCCGGGACAGGTGAGGTGGTGGGTCCACCGTGGCTCCCCACAGCTGCTCTCGCAGCTCAACCCAGCTCGAGACAGGGTGCGGGGCTTGGACCTGCAGCCTGACCATGGTAAAAGCCACACTGGCAGCTGTGGGGAGCCGCAGTGGACCCTCCACTTGCCTGTGGTGCAGTGGGCCTGAGAAGAGCAGAACCCAGCCAGTGTCCCTGCCCTCTGGGCGTTCCGCCCAGGATAGGTGGAGACTTCATGGCTCTCCACAGCTGCCCACGTGGTATCTTACCATGACCAGGCTGCAGCTCTGAGGGCTGCCCCTCCTCCTCCTCCCCCCCCCCCGCATTCTGGCTGGAGCCAGGTTGGGGACAGACCATGTGGGGAGCTGACACAGAGTCACGGACCCTCCACTGCATTGGACCCGGCGGGGAGCCTAGCGGGCGAGGATGTGGGCTGGGGGCTGCTCTCGGTCGCCCCACACCGCAGGCAGCTGGAAAGTCCACATGCGTTGCTCCCACAACTGCCTGGGCTCCTGTCCCCGGCTGGGTTCAACACTGGCCTGGTTGTGGGGGTGGGGTCTTGAGGAGCAGAAGAGGGGAAGGGGGCAGGATCCACTGCCTCCCCCCATTCCAGCACCACTGTTGAGAAGCTTATACAGTTTATCTGATTTCTGCAGATTCCTTTGGCTTCATGTAAATATATGCCATCCGTTTTTAGTTTTACCAACTGAATAACTGTTTAAGGCCCCAACATTTAACCAATTTCTGGGTGTGTGTTTGGGTCAAATTCTCAACTGATGTAAATAAGCATAGTTCCATTGACATAATATATATGCACACAAACACAATGAGGAAGGGAACAGCCTTAGCATCAAAACATATTCCGCACCATCCATCAATTATAACAAACATATAGGAACAATAATTGAATAGGCGAGAAAAGGTAACCTAGAATATTGTGTATTACTTATAACATCCAAAGAGGAAGAATACAATAAACTCTATGTTAGGTGCTAAAATGTCAGTGAGCAAATATCTGACACAAATATTGCTTTATAAACATATGCTTTGAAAATATGCAAATGTAGAAAACACACATTAGCATTTCTGCTATTTGCAAGTTATAAAGTTATCTAGTTTTGGAGGTGCAGACGTTTTTATACAACCACTATTGGCAAAGTAGCTCTTAGGGATATGAAAATTATTAGATTTCTTCTAGAAATTCACTAAATACAGATTCACTTAAAAATTAAGAAGTAAATAGGGCTGATTTGTTGGCAGCACTATAGGTACCGTACTGCCAAATCACAAACTGTACAGTGAGAGGCTGAACCAAAAGATATAAAGAACAAACTAACAGCACTAGTCACATGCAGCAATTAGCTATGGTAACAGAATTGTTTTTAAACTAGGATTTAGACTTCATTTAAATAAAACTCTCCTCAAATTTACATGTTACAATGCATTCAGCCTGAAATGAAAGTACTTAGTGTGCTGAGTCTCAGTGATTGGATTTTAATTTCAGGCAGGCATGGAAAGGTTGGAATTTGATGATAGGAAATGTTCCTTACTTGCAGAAAACATTCTAATTCTTTAGACAAATAAAGATTCACCCTTACAGCCTTCACCAAAGAATTATTCAACAATTTCTGAAAATGCTACATTGTTAAACAGTTCTCTTTAGTCTTAAGCTGAAAACTAGTGTACCTTGATTAAGAAGTGATTAATATTACTTGATGAGAAGCTAAGCTGTCATATAATAGTCTGGAGGATCCGCAAAAAAAGTCAGAAAGATATTACAACACAGCATGAGCTACTCTCTGATCTTCTAAATACCTGGACTGTATTTGCTTCTACAATTTCTGTCTCATCTAACCTTCTTTATATTCACCTGTACGTTTATATTAAAGCCCCAATTAGTAATATGGCTTCTAACTGGGGATTTCACAGTGTACAGAAATTAACCACACAAAATACAGGCATTTGCACTTCAAAATCCTTCCTGCCATTGCACTGTATTTCCAAGATAGTAAAGTCCAGAACAAAATACAGATGCAAAAGCAGCTCTATATTCTAACACACATACACCTCTAAATGTCACTGCATGATAGTGATTCATGGATACTGTTAGCAATTATTTATATTACAGAAGCACTTATAGGCCTTGCTGATATAGAGTATTATTGTGCTAGGCACTGTACAAATATATTTATACGCCATTTACTGCAACAAGCTATAACAATAAAAAAAACCTTGCTACCAGAACAACTACAGCCTGATTAGGAAGGTGCCCTGATTGAATTAAATCATTTAAAAAACCCTAATTTAGTTAAAGTGATACAAAAACTGTGTATTGACAAACCCCTAGTGGAAGACTGTCCCTTCTAATGAAGTGCTTGCACTCTAAACAGACAAGACAGACACAAGATGAGCAAGGAAATAGAGGTGACGTTACTTGCCTGAAGTCATATAGGAGGTTAGTGGCAAAATCAGAAATAGAACCCAAGTTTCCTAACTCCCAGGCCTAATTCACTAAACCATGCTGTCTTTCATGATTAAGGAGACTAATTATCAATTTAAATTTGGGCATGGATCAGCCTAATTTGTTTTTATTTCAGATCAGATAATCACTAGTGGAGCTGGTGACTACATTCACTGGGATGCATCAAGTATGTTAACACCGAGCCAGCTTGTCAGTAGACATAATGCAGATGTGCGGGGTTGGGCCGATGTGGTTGCGTTCTCTACAAGGCTAAGGACAATTGCGCTCTCTGCATCTGGAGGAGTCAGGGACTGCTTCCTCCATATATCCCTAGGGGCTCAAAGGGGCCAGGAAAAATGCAGGACCATGGCCCCAACAGTACCTCACAGAATAGGCTGGCTGTGGCCAAAGCATGGTGCACCACACAAGTTTCCATTAATGTGAGTGAATAGGGAAGGGATCATGGTTCCTGGAGCTTCTTCTGGAACTGTGCAGCTTCTCATCTCCCCAATATAATTGATAAAATATGGCCTATAAAAATAGCTATTAGGAGTAAACTACTTATATTGCTGGTCCTGTAAAAATGCATCCTCAGAATTGCTACTGTCTTTCAATAAGAGGTAAGCCCCGTGCTGACTGAATAAAGTACAGGCTTTTCTGTTGAATCTGCCTAAAACATTTGTCTTCTATTCCAGCTGTTAAAGCACGCAGTCAATGATCTTGAGAGATGAAGAACATATGCCAGTAACACTTCATTTCAACAAGCTTACTTGTGTTTCTTTCTTTGATCTTTCACTGTACACTTCCTGGAACTGGCGTTAGTTACAGGCTAAAATAAGACCCAGAGCTCACAAAGATTTAAGATTTTTTTTAAAAAAATGTTCCATTTGTACTGGATCCCATTACCAGGTATGTCAAATAAACCAGCTGGCCCTCAGTGGGTCTGCTGAAAGTTGAAACAGTTCCAATTCTATTTCACTACATAGATTCTTACGTGGACCTCATCACCACTGCATTGAAGCACCTCACAATTGTTCATTGATTTTTCCTCACAACACTCCTTTAAGGTAGGGAAGTACTATCATCCTTTTATAGATAAGGAACAAAGGCACTGGATAGATTGAGTGACTCATTCAATGTCACACCAGAAGTCTGTGTCTGTGACAGGAACTGAACCAGGTCCCATGCCCTATTCACAAAACCATTCTTCCTCTCCATCCTTCATAAAACACATGGAATATTTTTCAATCTTAATGCTGTATTTACAGCTATGTTCAGTGGAAAATTTCAGGTAGAGTCAAATTCTCTGTCACCCTCTGTGTATATGCAAGGTCCAAAGAGGAGCACAAACATCATGTTAATATTGCAGAGGGGATCCTGAAAGTGGAACACACCACAGGAAAAATCCACAACTCCAAGCAAAATTTGAAGCCTAGATCTGAAACATCTTTCTCTGAAAGAATGGTTGGAGTGTAGTAGGCAGTTAAGGCAGCACAGGGGGTAGTGGCAAATGGGTTCATGTCCAGTATAGACTCATCATAATCATGTTGGGAGGAGCAGTCCCTGAAAACATTTCCTCATCATACTCAGTCATTCAGTTATTTCTCAATGACCATCACCACAGCAGAATAATGACATAAAAATAAAGGACCAACATTGCAGTGTCGTTAGATTGCATGCTCCTTACAACATAGTGCTGTTCTGTCTTGCTAAGGAAAGTATTCTTATTCCCAAAAAGCATTATTAAAATAGAATTAAGGTTGAGATACATATAAATAATTTAAGGGACAAAAACCTTAGTAGAATGCTATAGTTTTTTTTTATAAGTTTGTAAAGTGCTGGATGAGTACAAAGTATCAGTAAGGCATGTCAGTGTTAGAAATAGGATTAGAATTCCATTGTTCTGGGTTCCCAGTCCAGTGCTCATTCCTGTACGATATGGAATTGCTAAGAAAGTGGCATCTTGTCCTCTTCACATTTTCAGCTGTTTCAGACTTCCAAATTTGTTTGGTTTCTTGATGTTTATAGTCCTTGGAAGTTGAAATGAGTGATAAACTGTTTTATAATATCTTCAGCATTCCCTAAAATGAACAAACAAAACGAACACACAGTAAATTCTTCTACATATGGTATCCTAAACTTTATTATTGTTGTTGTTATTTATATTACAGTAAAACCTGGAAGTCCCAGCCAGATCAGTGAATTCCCCAGTTTACCATTAAAACAAGACATCTGAGAGAGAATTCCACATGGTGAGAAACACGTCATGCTCATAGTTTAACTACCAAGCCAATTCTTTCAAACTTGACTTGTTCCTTAGATGATTTCTGATCTACAAGAATTTCTAAGTACAAGTTTTTCAACATTTTGACGTGCACGTTCAAACTTTGTGCCTGGAACATTAAAATAATGCATGTTTATCTTTCTTCCCCACCTTTCACCCACCCCCTTTTTTTTTTTGATTGTGAGCTCAGTGGGATAGGATTCTGAGCCAGATCTTCAAAGGTATTTATATGCCTAAAGATGCAGCTAGGCAAGCTGTGGAATTTTCAGTAGTGCCATGGTGCCTAACACCCTTTAATCTCAGTTTATCTGAGAAAGTTATATGCAACTAGAAAAGGAGGGACTGAGGAGGAAGAGGCTACAATGGAAGCCACTCTCACTTTCCAAAGGTTATGTGTGGAGTAGACATGTATATTGATACTAATATTGGCTTACACTTTCAAAAGTGAATAGTGGTTTTTGGCAGAATGACTGATGCCTGCCAATAGTGATGGCCAAGAGTGAGGGCAGCTGGCTTCAGCAGTGTTACTGAGCATGCTCAGTACAAGCCAAGCAGCAAATCTCGGAGAGGAGGTACATAACCCTGAATGCTCTCTTCCTTCCCCTCCTGCCCCCGATGGTGCCTCTGGTTTGGGGACACAGCTGGAGACACGGTAAGGGGCCTGATGCACAGAGAGCATCTGCCCTCTGAAAATCATGCCTCTTGAGGTATCTTCAATTGGGCACCCAAAATCACTAATCACTTTTGAAAATTTTGACCATAAACTAGAATTAAAATGTATAAGGGATATTACTCACAGTTCTTCAGGACATAAACCAACCATGACCTGCTTGGGTGTATGAAGAAACTTCTGGCAATGGCATGTCATTACATCATTGTTCATTCAGAGTAGGTCTTCAAACCTTTGTCTGAAGAATGTGGTACCGACTACTGTGGGAGAAAGGTTGATGGACCATTGATCTGATCCAGAACAGTAAACTCTATATGTTTATATTCACAAACACACAAATATTCATACATTTTCTGCCTTATCAGAGAACAAGCTGAGAATGTTGTGTAACTGTTTCAAACCAAACAGAGCAAACTTACAGATAAACAGCCAGCATTTTCTCAATGACATGAAGATAAGAAACAGCGTTTGGCTACCCAGAATTCCACATAATGCATGTATAGTGATCTCTGTCAGACTTCCTGCTATTGCAACAATAATCTTATATACCCAGATCAATGAAATTAATGTAAGTTAGGAGCCTCATTACCTTTGAAGATCTGGGTCATAGACCTTCCTAATGTATAAGTTAGATTTCTGATCAATCTGTGTTGAGTAGTGGGGTTTTAAATCATTTTAACTTAGTAGGTATGTTTGTTTGAAGATTTTTCAGGGCACCTTCTTTCACAATTTTTCACTGTCTAATTTTAATATCTCCCTCATCTTCTTTGTACTTTTATTGTCCTCACTAGATTTTCTTCTCAACTAGGCTTTTAGATACAGGATGGAGATCTGCATTATATAGGCTGGATCATCCTTCATCCACAACCCATGCACAGAAGAGACAGTCCATATGTGTTTTTCCTTCTTCTTGTTTGGAAGTAGTCATGACAGTCACCTTTGCAGTAGTATTCTCCTTCTTCCAGACCTCATGGACAATGCTCCATGGGTCCACACTGGAGAAGGCAGATACATGAGACCTGGGTAAGGAACAGGAAGCCTAGTTTGGGGATGGGATTCCTTTGGCGATTCCTCAAAAATAATAATTCAGTCTAGTGCTGTACTATCTTATTCTTGGATCCTGAAACCCACCCTCTACCTAAGGCGGTCCAGGAGCAGCTATAACCAGAGGGAAGAAAATGGTGAAAGGCTCTAGTGAAGGTGTGATACTAAGAAGCATGTGGATTGGTGTGGGGATGTGGAGGTGGAAACACTATTAGTCTGAGCTAATGGAGAGGCACAAGACCTCCCATGGATCCCTGGAGATCCAATAGGTTTGGGTTCGGACCTGTGGTCTAGTCCTTGAGGAGAGAGCAAACATTGCCCTTCCCTGCTGGAACAATAGGGGAAGAACTCCTAGAGAAAGCCTTCTTTACTGCTACAGACCCATGATTTTAAAGGGCTCATGATTTTTGAATACTTCATCAATATCATGTTTCTGAGGTAAAACATATTTTAAAAACTATTGCTCAACAATTAAATATTTCTGTCCTCCTTAAACTCTGAGTTTGAAATCCTGCCACAATACCCTTTGCAACTGTTTATATTGGTTCAGTTCCCTTCCTGTTATCCATTATTTTATTTGTTCTCTGCTTGTTAGCATTTTAGGCAGTACTTTGTGCTAGTTCTAGTTTCCTCTTCCTATCTAATCTATTCAGTTGACTCAGTTCATCTGTCAGATTCCTCCTTTTGTGTGTGTGTGTGTGTATTCCATTTCCACTTTTTTTCCATCGCAAGGTTCATGTATTCTTTTATAGACTCTTATTCACAATGCCATGTATTTGCTTTTAAAAAGTATTTTGCCTGAAAAACAAAGCATAGGTTTTATTCTCCTATGAATGCATGATGGCACTTTGGGAGTGTAATTCCCATTCGCACTAGTGATAGTTATACATGTAAATCCCCATCCAACAACAGACACACACCCACACCACCGTTTGTTTATTGTGCTCGTCCTCTAATAACAGTAATCTGACTAAACATCCAATACAGAGTTTACTAATAAGAAACAGAACAGTAGAACCCCATGGTAAATAGACCTAAACTACTAACGTAACTCAAATTCCATAGTTTAAATCTACCAAAAGCTATAGTGAAGATAAGCCCTTTGAGACAAACACAAGCACAGAACTAATTAAAGTCCATAGGTGTGCCAAACATATTTTCTGACTTAATGCAAGGAGCAACGAAGCCCTTTTATGTAGTAGAGATAGCTACAAACAATGGATGGACTGCCCAAAGTCCAAAGCACATGGCAGATCAGAGCTATGCCAGGTGGGCTGAGGGGTTTTCCGGATTATAAATTCAGGGTCTAGAATATTGATTTTGCAGGCTGTTTGTGTCAGAGGAGAAAGTCAGCAAGAAACCTGTAGAAGCAGTTGTGAGCATGATCTTGAGATACCACATTATCCATTTCTCCTGTTAATGGAAACAACCCTGCAAGTTCCCAAATACTGGCTAACCACTCCGGCCAAAGAGACAATACTGTAAACTTCATGAACCAAGACAAGTCAGAATCTATTTCTGGAATAGACATACGTTGTTTAGGAAATTGGAATGTATGACCTCTCTGATATTTTTGGTGAGTTATCTGTGTAACTTAGGTTTCATAGGGTAGTATGTTTAATTCATTTTTCTCTGTACAACTGGAATTCAAACAGGGATATTAAGCTGTCCTCCTTGCATAGATACATTGTTATTAATTATTATTATTTGTATTATGGTAGCAGCTAAGGGCCCCGGTCATGGATCAGTGGCCCATTGTGGTAGGTGCTATACAAACAGATAAAGAGATGGTCCCTACCCCACAGAGCTTACATCTCAGTGTTATATGTGTACAATTTAAGAGGTAAATGTGGGATTCTATGGTCATCATTGGCATGTGGGACATAGGAATATCAGGAGCTCTATAGGACTGAAATACTGTACTTCTGATCAGATAAAAAGTTGACCACTTAAAAATAATTTATTTTCCATGGAAGGGTGGCATGTATTTGAATTTTACCTCTAGAAAGTCAAGGTGGATTGATCATAAGGACTAACTGGCACAGATCTTTCACTTTTGAAATTTTTAACAACTCTCTGGTATTTCTATCCTTTAAAATGCAAACACTGATGAATGAGGAATAATTCTAATAATAACAACCTATTTTTTTTATTTAAGGAAGGCCATTATAAATGTAAACAATAGCACAGTTCAACAGTTATGAAGTCCTTCTTTTCTCTTCCTAAAGAATTGAATAGTCCTCACTAAAACTATTCATTATCTATCTTCTTTAGAATTTTAATGAAGAGGTATGTGAAAATTGCTTAAAAGGTTGAAATGTCAAAAATATTTCATCGATGAGTTCAAATCCATAAGTGAAAATGAGTTTGGTGGTCTACATTTAGAGACTTAATTGTCTCCCATATAGTTTGGCAGAATTCTTCACAACTGGCAGAGATCTATGTCTTGAATAACAGTACCAATATTGAACCTGACTAACTACTGATAGGCAAACTAGTTCAAATAATCATAGAATCACAGACATGTAGGGCAGGAAGAGATTTCAAGATGTCATCAAGTTCAGCCCTGGTGCTGAAGCAGGACCAAGTAAACTTAGTCCATCCTGACAGGTGTTTGTCCAGCCTGTTCTTAAAAACTTCCAATTATGGGGATTCCATAACCTCACATGGAAGCCTATTTCAGAGCTTAACTACTCTTATAGTTAGAAAGTTTTTCCTAATGTCTAATCAAAATTTACTTTGCTGCAGATTAAACTCACCTTGTCCAACCTTCAGTGTACACAGAGAACAATTGATCACTGTCCTTTTTATAACAGCCTTAACATATTTGAAGACATATCAGGTGCTCCTTCCAGTCTTCTTTTCTCAAGACTGAACATGCCCACTTTTATTTAACCTTTCCTTTCCTTTAAGATCAGGTTTTCTAAACTTTTTGTATTTTGTAATTCCTCTGGATTCTTTCCAGTTGCCCACACCTCTCCTAAAGTATGGCACCCAAATTTGACACAGTATTCCAGATGAGGCCTCACCAGTGTCGATTGGAGTTGGACAATTACTTCCAGTGTCTTACATACAATATTCCTGTTAACATACCCCAGAATATTAGCCTTTTTCACAAGTGCATCACATTGTTGAATCATTCAATTTTTGATCCACTCTAACCCCCAGATCCTTTTCAGCAGTCCTACCATCTACCCAGTTTTTTCCATTTTGTGGTTTTCCATTCGATTTCTCCCTTCCAAATGTAGTACTTTGCATTTGTCCTTATTGAATTTCATCTTGTTGATTTCAGACCACTTCTTCAACTTGTCATGTTTGTTTTGAATTTTAATCCTGTCTTCCAATGTGCTTGCAACCCTTTCCATCTTGATGTCATCCACAAATTTTATAAGCATATTCTGCATGCCACTGTCCAAATCATTAATGAAAATAATGAATAGTACCAGATCAAGGACTCAGGGCCAGCTCTAGCCATTTCACCGCCCCAAGCACGGCGACACGCCATGGGGAGTGCTCTGCCGCTCGCAGGTCCTGCGGCTCCGGTGGACATCCCGCAGGCATGCCTGCGGATGCTCCACTGGAGCCGCGGTGGACCTCCCGCAGGCGTGCCTGCGGATGCTCCACCGGAGCCGCGGGACCAGCGGACCCTCCGCAGGCATGCCTGCGGGAGGTCCACTGGAGTCACCTACCTCCCTCCTGGCAACCGGCAGAGCGCCTCCTGCGGCATGCCGCCTCAAGCACACGCTTGGCGCGCTGGGGCCTGGAGCCAGCCCTGCAAGGACTGGCCCCTGTGTGATACCACTAGGTATGTTCTCAAAGTTTGACTACAAACCAATGATAGGTACTCTTTGAGGATGCTCTTTCAACCAGCTGTGCACCCACCTTATAGTAATTTCATCTAGACCTCATTTCCCTAGTTTGCTTATCGGAATGCCATGTGAGATGGTATCAAAAACCTTACTAAAATCAAGACACACCACTGCTACTGGTTCCTCCCTATCAACTAGGCAAGTAATCTTGTTGAAGAAGGAAATTAGGTTGTTTTGGTATGATTTGTTCTTGACAAATCTATGCTGGCTATTCTTTATAGCCCTATTATCTTCTAGGTGTTTACAAATTGAGTAATAATTTGTTCCAGTATTTTTCCAGGTATTGAAGTTAGGCTGACAGATCTATCACTTCCCAAATTGTCTTTGTTGCCCTTTTTAAAGATAGTTACTGTACTATGCTTGCCCTTCTTTAGTCCTCTGGGATCTCAGCTGCCTCCGGGAGCTCTCAAAGATAATTGCTAACAATACTAAGATTTCGTCAGCTAGATTCTTAAGTTACTCTACGATGTATTCAAATCAGCAGGCCTGATGAAATTCATCTCATTTACCTAAATGTTTTTAACACATTCTTTCCCTATTTGAGTTTGTGCTCCTTTCTCATTGTTGTTAACATAAGAAATTACCTGAACCTTCACCTAAAACTCAATTCAAAACTGAACTGAAATATTAAAAAAGCTTATTTTTATACATTTCTGTGACTCTGTACTTTGTAGTTTTAGTGAGTACTTAACGTGGAAGTATAGAAATACCTGAAAAAGTCTTATTTCTGACGTAGTCAGAACTGGAAATTAGCGGGAAGGAATCTTGAGAGAAACTCTGTTCTCATGAGATATTGTGCCAGATTTCTAGACTGAAAAGGATCAGATAAGCTTTGGAGGTGCAAAATATTGGCTGATTTCCCATCACTAGAACTGGCAGAACATAGTGAGAAAATTGTACCATGCTTGGCTTCAGTCAGTTCTGTCACTGTGTCACTAAAATAAAACAAATTTGGTTTTTGGTTTTCAAAAAATACTTAAAAATAGAGTCTAATACAGAAATCAGCCTAGGTCAGGATAGGGCCTGTAGGTAATAAACATTGATTTTATTCTGTAAATCACTCTGTAGTTGATATTTTTTATAAAGCAGCATAGCCTTTCAGTAACTGTAGATCGCTGAATACCTTTTTATATAATCTTCTATATAAGTATTCTTACAACTTCCTATGGTGTCCATAAGTCACATGTTTTTTTAAAAAAAGTACAGGATGAAACTGGAGTAGACAAATTAAAAGACACAGTTCACACTCAGTTATGACTCTTGCCAGGAAAGCCATCTATCAGGAGATGACTAAGGAGTTTCAGATGTGTGAATTTGCCAATGGAACCTAGTGATGTGCCAAAAAAGAGTCATAACATTAGGAGTGAAGAGAAAAGCTCAGATTCTTCAGCAATGTCATTGCTGGTGGAAGAAGAGTTAGTCTTCACAAAGAAGTGAAGGAATTATCTTCTTCTCCTTTAACAGGAGAATTCAGGAAGAATTGGAAGCAGCCAGTGAAGCAGAGTTCCCCCAAAATTACAAAGTGCAAGGCCCAGGATAGACAATATTCAGTTCTGCACTCATTGACAGTAAGTTTTTGGCAGAGCTGGCACTGGGCAGCTCAGGAGAGTCATGGATTTTAAGACTGGAAAGGACCACTATGATCATTGGCTAGCCAATTTATTAAATTCAAATGATTCATTTGAAGGAATACATTAACTAGGCCAAATTCTGAGCTAACTTTCACCTCATGGAAGACTATTGAAGAATGGACAGGGTATATAATACAAATAGAATGTTGCAACACTTTTCAGCCACGGAGATTACAGATCTTGATTAGCCCATCAAATTGCTATGCTACTTTTTTCACTAAAGTAGAGGAATGTCTATTTTCATCACATGTCTAGAATAATGGTGGCATGCGTCTTTGGTCTTTACCCAAATGCAGCATGTTCTGGAATCAAGATTCATTAATTAAATGAATTCAGTGACAAGCAAACTAATAGCACTTCACATTAAGCTGAATTACAATACCCAAACACTTTATTGTATTTCTGCCAGTTCCAGTAACCATATAATTGCGTCCTCATTCTGACATCCTTCTATTGATATCATAGATCCATTGTGGCATCTGATTCCAAAATCTACTCAACAATTTGCTATGCTGAAAACAAAAGGGTACCGAGTGGAGAAAACATTGGCTGTAAATGCAGGGTAAATATCACTGCGGAAAGTATCACTGAACAATAGAACACATGCAGCTGTCGCTGCCACACAAAAAATTAGCACAGAAGATGTGAGATCTGCACAGGCAAGAAAATTGTGCCCGTGGTTCTCCACCTATTTCATAATGTCTCCACATCACAAACCAACAATTTACAACATTATCCCATCCAGCCAACCATCCTTTGCCAAAAGTCATGCCTCTAGGCCGTCTCTTCCTCTCTTTGTCACACCACATGCCTTCAATCCAATTTTTTTACCAAGCTGCAATTGCCCATTTTAGATACCCAACCTATGGCTATCTGAGTTGCTGTTGTCCTGCATTTGAGTCCAGATCCTGTTGTCCTGGTTGTTTTTCCTGGCACAAGGTGTTCCCTGCAGTGTTCTAAAAGTCTGTGCAGGTGTACCAACTGCATGACAGGAAAAGCAAATGACAGAAAAAGACCAAAAAAATGTGTATACAACACTTTTCTTTAGCTGCTGCCTGTTTTAGTTGCTACTTGCCCACATCTTAGAACATAAGAGTGACCATACTGGGTCAGACCAAAGGTCCATCTAGCCCAATACCCTGTCTTCCAACAGTGACCAATGCCAAGTGCCCCAGAGGGAATGAAAAGAACAGTTAGTCATCAAGTGATCCATTCCCTGTCACCCATTCCCAGCTTCTGGCAAACAGAGGCTACGGACACCGTCTTGTTAACTTCACTTTTGATTTGTCCTCTAAAGTGGTTTTGATTGTTACAAATCAACTGTTCTGAGGACAGCACAGGAAAAAGTAAAGATGGCATCCAGCAACTCAGGAGAAAAATGGGAAAGAGGGTTCAGAGGTGGAAAAATGACTGTGCAAGGCCACAGAAAAATATTGGTGTGCAACTTCTGCATGTTACCTGCAAGCTGCAAATTACAGAACAATTTCTAATAGAGAATGGAATGACAGCTATACACAAAGAACTTCTGTAACAGTCACAAGTCCCCGTATGTTACACATAAGAGTCCTATTACAAGGAAAGCTCACCATTCTTTTGCCCTGGACAATTGAGAATGAGGTGGCAGTTAGCAAGATGACCTCTTCTGTTTTTGCTCCTCACCAGCTCAGCCTCATAAATACCTAAACTCATATACAAAAATATTAATGTTTTCCAATTGCTATTCAGAATTTATATTTATTGCAATACAACATATCCATTAGTGCATCTGTCACTGGTAAATTTGCTACTGCTTCAAATGTACAATATATAATGCTGCAGCAATTTCATTTTACAAGCTAATAATGTACTGTAATGTAGCTTACAATATCATGTAGATGTATTTGATTAGGGAGGTTCTACAGTCAGTCAGGCTTAATAGTGGATTACATGAGATTCAAGTTTTTAACTTATTTACTGTACAAATGAACAGCCTTGGTGCACAATAAATGTGTTAATTTAACAGGTGTATCATTTTCTCTTTTCAGATATTCACTGAAAAGGAACAAATGTTAAGCAGTCTATTTTGACTCAAATTGAAGTACAGCAGACTTACAATGTTTTTGACACTTGACATGTTTATTCTTTTAAAGAGAGCCATAATCACATTTAACTGTTTTGTGAATTTCAGTTAGCTGCTTTATTTCATTGACAACACTAACTTTTCAAGCACAGAAGATGTGACAACAATATGGTTTTCTGAAATGTAGTAAATAAAAATTATAGATCTCTTGCAAATGAAGGAAAGCTTTAAAAAAATCTTGCTCAAAGAACTATTTTTCAAAAGTTTCAGACTTTTCCATTAAAAAACAACCAACCAAACATGGTGTTTGTAGCACAGCATTACCCAGTGCTTAATTTGTGATTAAGGAGGCACTGGGGCTCAAACAAGTAGGTGCTGGGGCTCAAGCATAAATGATGCAGCAAGCTCAGAGGTGCCAGGGCTATGAACTGCCAAACCTAGAGGTGCTGGGGCTCAGCCCTGGCACAACTTAAGCACTGGCATTGCTAATAGTTAATGTTGTGTATGATTGCAGAGGAAGGAATAGCACTTGTGTATTGCCAGATGTGAAAATAAGGGTGAGTGGAAGAAACAATGATTAGGAGAGAGATTTTAACTATAACAAGGCTTAATCTTTCTGCCAGTTTTCAGGGCTTATCACCCCACTTACACTGGGAGGAAGGATGGTTCTAGTAGTTACAGTGCTAGCCTGGGACTTGGGTTTGAGTCCCTGCTTCATCACACACTTCATGTGCGACCTTGAAATAATTGAGAGTTAGCCAGCTAGGCCCTTGTAAAAATCTCACTAAGCACCCATCTGCATCTTTGAGCACCTACATACCTTCACAAATCTGACACTTCAGCCTGGTCTGCATGTAGCTCTGTTGCTCCAAGGTGTGAAAAATTCACAGCCTATGAGCACTGTAGCTATGCTGACCTAACCCTCAGCGTAGAATCAGCTAAGTGGATGGAAGAATGCTACTCAGGGAGGTGGCTTACCTGCAGTGATAGAAATAACCTTTTTGTCACTGTAGAAAGTGTCTACACTATGGCGCTACAGTGGCATAACTACAGCACTAAACTGTGATGCTGTAAAACCTGTAGTGTAGACATGGCCTCAGTCTCTGTACCTCAGTTCCCCATCTGTAAAATGGGGGTAATAGCACTTTCTTACCTCACAAAGGGTGGTGTGAGAATAAATACACTGAAGATTGAGAGACATTGAGATACTATGGTAAAGGGGCCAGATATGAACCTAATATTGGCTTGTCATTGATGAGACAACGATTGCATTTACTTCCAATTTACACCAGCATCAGACTTATCAGCATCAGAATTTTGTATGTGGAGCAAAAATAAATAATGTGAACTAGCCTCTTGTTTTTGTGTTCTACATACAAAAGGATTCAGCTAAAGGAATATGGCCATTAATGGTTTCTGAGGTTAATTATTTTCTCCTTTCCAATGATATTACCCATGTAGTGTATGCATATTAAACTTTATTGTTGAATTAACTTAGCTCAGTTATTTAATTGAGACGCTAATAGACCGAATTCATCATTGGTAAAACTCCACGCTCATCATAATATTTATGTAGCATTAAAAAAAAAAAAAGAAAAAGAAAAAAAGTAGTTTAGCTCCCTAATCTGGCTGTGTTCCTTGTAATACATTCCAACTGAAAAATGGGACACAACAGGAAATAGTTTACAATTTTTTATGTAAAAGGGGACTATAACTGTCACTTCTGTTTAGTTTATAGTTTCCCGAGTTTTGCCCGTCTTTTATCCCATTAGGATGGGCTTCTTTTTAATTTAACTCTATCATGAGCAAATTACCCACATGAGCACTGGGGGAGGGGAAAAATTACAGGAATAGCTTTGAAAATCCAAATCCTCTGCACATTATTATGAAAAGTAATATTACATCATTTCTTTACTCATTCTTAGTGCAGGAGATCAAATGGGAACATTTCTCCTACACTCCATAGGAAAGGGGCTTGAAACACACAGCAGAGTTATTGGAAAAAGAAGCTAAAATATATGGTGTTAATGAAGTGAAATATTTTTGAGGTAAACTGAAACAACATGTGAAAACCCTTCTTTTTATTCCACTGGGGGCAAAAACCCCTCTTTTCAGATCTAAAGCCCAGTGACATCAGTGGGTATGGTTCAACTCACATCAGTAGGCTTTGGATCAGGTGGTCCAAAAAACCCATATAGACTGAAAGGTAGAAGACCAACTGATCTTATGGCAAAAACTGTCTGTGGTGGTAATGCACAGTTTCCATATATAATCTTGCCTGTATTGCAAGCAATGCTTTCACTCCACAGCATATATCCAAAGCAAAAAATTGGGATTACGTTTTTTTATTTCACTATCCAATAGGCATCTGTGAATTGGCTCTTTTCTAATGTAATTCAGGGACCTATACTGCATCTTGTTTGTACTCTGCTAACACCTCTGGCTTCCACTTCATGTGACATTTGTTTCTACAGTATGCAAAGTGTTTGGGGAAGAAGGGTAGAAAACACCCAAAACTTGAAAGCATCTTTCATACGTTCTGATCTGTTATAACAAAGTGAGGATTAATTGATATGTGCTGCTTTTCAGGATACAAATCTATCTTGGAATGTATTAAATTATTTTGAATAATAAAAAAGAAATAGATCATTTTCAATTCATGTTGCAAAATCTGCTATGAATATGATCTGATATTTATGCATGCATTATCAAAAGGAATACACTAAAATGTTGGAGAAAAGGCCACAGGGCCTGTCGTGCTGTATTTTTTCCTTTTCTCAGGTTCTTTTGCCTATTTACTCCAGATTCCTCTCCGTCCTCTCTTTACTTTATCAATGTACTTTCATATTGAGGTAAAACAAGTACAGTAGAAATATAGTATGAAGTAGAGCCATGGGTCCCACAGGTTTCAGTGCCATAATAGCTGGAGTGGGTAAAATGTATTTTGTTGCACATGGGATTGGATGGGCAGAAAAAATAAACTATGGTAATTTGCGGGGAAACACTAAATCTCTCATCAATTTGTCATAAATAGAAATTGAGCAGTGGAAAGCAAGTTTTTATTTAGGTTTAAATATTTAAATTTAAGTGAGGGATAGAAAGAAATGTGATGTCTCTTATAACAGATGTTAAAGTATTTTTTTACATGATTTAAGCAAGATTTCTTTTAGTCTTTTAGTGGTAAAATTGTGTCTGAATTCTGTTTCTCTCTATATATAGAATATAGAATATATTAACAAAGGGGCAATCTCTTTCTTGCAGAATTTGTGGAATCTAAGATTTTTATGGGTGGGAGCTGGTGGGGGAAAACAATGTCCAGTGCAGGGCTCTAGTATGCAGCTCTATGTAACTAACCAGATGCAATCTTATCCTCTGTGCTACTATCATCACCCATACAGCAGCATGTGTATTTTTTCCCCCAATGCAACCAGATTTTAAGTGAGAACTGACTAAGTCTCTTTCAGATCTTGCTAATGTGATTGGATGAAGGATATTTTTACGTGACAGTCTCCTATCCTGCTATATATTCCTTCTCCCTTGAAAAAATAAAAAAAGGATAATTTCAACAGATTATATTGACATTTTAAAGAGAAACAGTCTGCTTCTACCTATCCAGCTGAATAGTAATGACAAAGAATCTAAATTGTGAAAGGAAAACAACATCTTCTGGAAGCTTTAAGCACCTAAAGAATTCTCAGCTCATAAGTCTCAGATCACAAGTGTTTTCTTCATACCTGGCTAATATGAAAACACCACTCTATGACTTCCATCTTGCCATCAACTAGTATAGACTGTGGAGGCCCAATTTATAGTGCAAAAATTATATTTCACATGTCAGTGTCACAAACATAAGCCTATTGTGTCAGAAACTCCCTAAAAATTTTAGGTTTCTCTTATCAAAGCACAATAAACCTACTACTAAAATAAGCTACCCCCTGAACACACAGTCATAGTTCCAGGCAAGAAAATAAAAACTAAATTCAATTTTATGCCAGATTATCTTTGATGCAAGGATGTCACCAAAGGATTAGGTTCTCAAGTTGGTTGTTTGCAGCAACTCTTTTCAAATTCAAACTGCGATCAACTATGCTATAAACACTATTTGTGCTGTCTCCAATCCCTTGTAAATCAATAAAATAAAATTCCTTTGCCAGTAAAAAAAAAGAAGCAGATCCTCTAGTTTGATTCAAGAGATAAAACAATTCGTCTAATTAGGATTGAGAAGAAAATATTCAAAACATTTATGAACAAGTCCAAAGGATAAATCACACAAAACAAAGACTACAAGTGATTGTAACTGAGTCATCATTTTCTCTCTTCTCTGTATATGTTTTGCTTACTTTTTATAAACAAAAACAAATGATGAACTCTGAACATACTCTTCTCTGTAAAAAACCCACGAGTCACCAGTCTCTCCAATGCTGCCTTTGAAATGAAAGAGGCACTACAGAGTGTCTTAATCCAAACAAGTACCAAGTTGCGCCTCAATACAGTGAGCAGGAGAGAGGCTGAGAAAATATACAGAATACAACACACCATACAGTGGAATAAAATACACATAAGTATGGCGACAGCTGTATCTGAATGGTAAGTGAATCAACTTAAAGAAACTAAACCTCTACAACTCTCGAATGTGCGCACACAAGCATGCGCACCCAGGACTTATTTATGAAACTGTCTTCTAAATACAGAATCTTGCACAGCAGAAAAGGCAATTAAACAGAACAGCAGGAAGCTGTCAATCACTCCAGCAACCAACAAAAGCATCTACTATCAAAGCAAATAATGTAAACGTACAAAAAAGTGCCTTCTATCAAAGCAAATAATGTAAACATGGAAGGGAAAATAAGGTTGTGTCATAAAAATAAAGAAAAAATTGAAACACTGCCTCCCAGTATATATTTTTGCTTGTGTTTTCATTTGGCTAGATTAATTTTTCCAAGTATTTAACCTAGAAGATATGACAGTCATGAGCTTCTCAAAGTATTTTGGAATAGCATGGTACTTAGGTTGGTGTGGCGGGTTATTTTGTTAGGCTGGCTTTTTTTCCATCTTAGTGTACAAATAAATGGACAGTCACAGCTTATCATCACTTAAAGATGCATGTGCATGCTGCAGTTTACTGAAACATGATTGGCTGCTACATAAATCAATCTGATAGAGATCAGTCCCATGAAGAAAAGATAAATCATTAGCTTGTGCTTTTGCAATGTAATTCATTTTAGATAGTGATTATTGATGATTTAATTCCACTGGTACATGTACATGTCTAGACCATGCTTTTATATAAAATGTTAAAGCAACAGAATATATTCATTCCAAGAAATGTCACGAGGAAGTAGTGAGTGAAATCATGTTAATGCAATACTACACATGAGAATTTTACACGCATAGAAGTTAGCAAAATCAGAGTTATGGTTCCCACAGCAAATGTAACTCAGCCCTCTGGTGTATATATATTTTCTATTGCTGTGTGTTGTGATAACTTTTCTGACTAAACAAATGTTCTGTGCAAGTATGCTCAATGAAACCAAATTATGGGTGCTGTGAGAAACATAACTTTGAATTTTTTGACTTTTGTCGTTGTTAAATCTAAACCATAACATTGTACTAATAAGATTTTTGTTGTTGTTTCTTTCAACCTCCTTTAAAAGTAGTGTGTAATTGCAGACTGAAATAAAAACAGCACAGCTTGCGTCTTAATTCAGTTCAAGTCCTTCAGGTGTATGAGATAAATGATTGCACAAATGAACATATTGCACCAGATTTTGCCGATATATACCACATTGTGAACTTAATTTGTACATTCAAACCCTGTTGGCGCGTGCACCTTGGCTATTTCTACACATATCTAGCCATTTAGGTGTGTGGACATCTCCCAAACTCTGGCCCACTAGGGATGAAATTCAGGCCTTTGCAGAAGGCACCACTTATGTCCTTAAAAAGTATATAAATAGGACTTAACTGAGTCACAGGCCTTGTGCTGGCCCTCTGCAGAGAAGTGAATTTCCTCCATGTGCATTTCTTTGACTGCATGATCACTGATTACAATAGAATTGTCAGCCAACTGTGTGGATGGATACTTAAGCTAGATCTATGCTACACACTTACTTTGGGGTAACTATGTAGCTTAGAGGTGTGAAAAATCCACACTCCCTGAGCAACATTGTTATACTGACCTTAACCCCTCCCCCCTCATGTAGATCAGTAGGAAAACTTCTCTTTGACATAGCTACTGCCTCTCCTGGAGATAGAGTTATTAGGCTGGCGGGAGAGGTCTCCTCCATCAGCTTAGAGTGTCTTAACCAGAAGCGCTACAGTGATGCAACTGCATTGGTGCAGTTGTGCAAATGCAAGTTTATAGTGGAGGCCTGCTCTGAGACACTATTATTAATGATAATAATAGCAACAAAATGCACTTTTATAGCTCTTTGAATAATAACTAGCTATTTGTCACAGTACTACCGTACTGCAGATAATACCAATCTCGCAGTTGTGGAAGTTGAGGCAGAGAGGTGAAGTGATTTGCTGAGCTATCACAGCAAGTCACTGACAGTCAGGAGTTCCTGACACACAGCCCTTTCACTTCTCTGCATCAGTTACATACAAGCTCTGTTTGTGCTGAGATTGAGTCAGCTGTTTTAACTTTAACAGATGGAGCTATGCTGTTTTAACTTGTTTACAACTCCATTCCTCCTCCCCTGTCTCATCTCCCCCGCTAATACCTTTTTCAAATTTAGCAAAGCAGGCATTCCTCTTGGAAAGCAATCACTTCTTAAATAAGACAGACTTGGACTTATACAAGTTATAAAAAAAAATCTGAATAAATGTCTTAAAATATATATAAAAAATTTGTTTCATGCTTGGATAAGTCAAAAATCAACCAAAACGAATCTTACCAAACTTTCCAGAAGAATTCACCTCTAGGCTGAGAGCAAGCATAAAAAAATTCAAGGCAGAAATTCACACCGGTTACTGATCTCATATCCTATCATATCATACCAGCAAGCACAAATGGGCAATAAAGGATGGATGAGCACACTGTACTCAGAACATTTCTGCCCTAACAATGGGTCAGATCATCCTCCCATGGGGAAACCTGAAACAAAGGTGAAGAAGTGGAGTAAAACTCCGTAAAGGTCACCTTGTAGAATTTTCCTGAAACCATTCCCTCTGGAGGGAGGGATGGAAAGGCCATGGATTTTGGGGGCCACATCCTACTTAGATCCACAGATTTTGGGGAGACACTTTTGGAATGGATATAGAAACCATTTTGAAGAGACAGGTGCTGCTGCACAGTAGCTGTACTACTTTTGGCTCAGCCCCGCTGCCGTGGTTTAGTAATACCAGGGAGGAGACCCAGAGAGATAATACAGCTTTGCAGCTGTAATATCTCCTACCTTGATTTATGCATGGAAATCCTCAGGTTCTACAGGGGGACAATGCTTCAAAAAGTGGCAGCTCTCCTGGTCCACTTCATTCCATCCTCACTTGTCTCCCCTGAATTTAGCAGAGCTCCGTCTCCTTGGTGTTCCAGGGGAGGCGTATCTGAGCAAGACAAAGAGGAGGTAAAGGAGGGAAAAAATGCTGTCACAGAATTGTCAGGGGAGATCTGCCCTTTTGGGATTATCTTCTTCTGCAGATCCCATGAGATGGTCCAAGTTGTTTAAATGTTTTGTGGAACTTTAATATCACTTAGAAAATATGTGTGACACTCTGCTTTGGTGTCACTGGTTCTATCTGGGAAGAAATCATTTGCACACTCTAAGGATTTCAGGATTGTTTTCCATTTTGATTGAATGTCATTGCAATACACATCTTTTTGAAGAAAAAATAACACCACAGCTGTACACACAACAATAAAGATATTCTAGGAACTAATTGATCCTATAGTACGGCCGGTATCATTATAAGCGAATTTGACACAGCTGAAATAGATAATACTAACTACTATTAGGTTGACAAAGTGTTTGGACTGAAATACATTAGCTTTTCTTGGAAAGGTTGTTATATTGTTCAGACATCTTTTTTTCTCTGAAGAAAAAAATTGACTTTGTCCTGAGTTCCACAGTAGAGTTAAAAGCTGGTATTTTTGGGCACCGAGCTTGTGTGTCTGTGAATGCTGCAAACTTTTTCCAAGTGATGTTTTACAGAATTGCTTTTAAAAACCCCAGAGGGTAAATACTATTCTCAGAATAAACAGAAAAATGCTGACCTTGTCAGATTTAGCTGCTGAAAGCAAAGCTGTTTTAAGACTTGGAGGATCAAGGGTCATGGTTATAAACAACGCAGATAAAAAAGAAAAGAAAAGAAAAAAGAAAGCTAGAAAGAAAAAAAGAACCACTCCATGAATACAAGTAATAAATATGTTGACCTTGACAAAAAGGGAATGAGATATTTATGCAAAAGAAGAATAGAAAAGAAAAAAAAAGAAAGAAGAAAAAGCCCACAAACTGTACTTGGAAAAATGTTTCTTAGAGCTTGTTTAAAGCCGGAAATGAGTCACTTTAGCTTCATCTGTTTTTGGTTTCAAAAGGGGAGAAAGGTCAAAACTTCTTTGTTTTAAATAAGCTGGTCACTACTTCTGAAGTGTAACATGATAGGGTTCAAAAGCCTTAATGAAACTGGTATTTCACTGACAACCTGGGCTGCAGCACCTTGGCAGTTGCATGGTCATGTATTCTAAGTCAAAGGAGTTTTACAAACAAAGGCACGGCAGAGCGTGACTTTGTTCATGACCTTCATACCCCGGTGCTCTTGTGGCAGCCATATGGGCAATGTGATGGCTAAATCTGCCACCCCCTACTACACTTTCACAAATTGCAGCTGCACACAAGGAACTCCAGAGTCATGTTCACAGATGTAAAATGGAACCATTACTCTGAGCTCCATACAATGCCTTTTAAAATAGATTCTAATAGGGATTAAATTGAAAATAATTCCGTAGAAAACTGAAAGCATTAGAGAACCTCTATGCGACAGTAAAAATTCAAACAAGTATTCCAACCACACACAAGAGTAACTTCTGGAAAAAATTAAACCCTTAGAATACTATACATTTAAAATTATTTTAATGGAAATGGACATGTTGAGGGCTTGAAGACTAGGAGAAGCACTGTTCCTTTAAAGAAAGTTTGAGTGACAGTTTGTTAACCCTCTGACAGCCAGTCATACCCTTCCAATTATAACTGAGACAGGAGAGAAGCTAAGTGAGGGGAGAGCATAATGAAATAGTGACACTGACAGGCAGTGGTAGTGCATTGGGCAGCAAGTTGGGAAACAGGGAAAAATCTTAAAGGAGGATCTCAGAAGGAGTCAGTGCTATCTATCAAGCTGTGCTGCAGTGGCTCAAAAGCCTGAGTACCAAACTCAGGGTGGATTGTTAAGAAGCAGGGCATGAACCCCAAATCGGTTGTGAGTTCTATACTTAGATTTCACCAACCAATTGTCAAGTGTAAACTCCTCAGGCACTATAACAGCCTTAACATGGAGTCACACACAGTTCCCTTGGATACTTCAATCTGTCTTGCTGCCTAGGTAAGCCTACCTTTGTGATAAATGGTCCCTTACACCATGAATCATAGCAATATTCAGGTTACTTCCCATCCCAAAGGACCGGTCACTCACCCCAGGTCAATTGCACTTTAGATCTCACACAAAGGCAATGCTTGCAGCCAATCCTAGAATAAACTATCTGAAGATTTATTAAATAAGAAAAGGAAATGAGCATTATTTACAAGGTTAAGGCAGGTGAACATATACAAACACATAAGTTACAAACTTAAGTTTCAAAAGATAATAGAAGTTTTTATAATAAGCAAGCTCTATATGTCTGTTAGAGCCAATCCAGGCTATGTCCCAGGGTTCTCTTGCTCATGTCTAGAAAACCTTGCCCTTCAGCTTGCAAGCAGCATTGAGGTACACTTCCTTCTTGTTAGGGTTTTTTTTATTCCCTTCCCCCTTGCACTCTGAGCTTCAAACTCAGCTGATGGGAGGAATTCGCTTGCATGACTCATGGGGAAGTGGGGGCTGGGAAGAGCAATCAACAATTTTTTTTGTCCTGTTTAAAGTTCCACAATAGTTCATCTAGTGTTGATGGGTCTTCCCTGTTGAGCAGGACAGAAATACCTTTGGTTGGAGATCAACATTTCATACTAGTTAATGTTTCTCTCGTGTCTAGTGATTTACAGTTACAGAGACTTGTAATACAAAGGCTCAGCTATCTTATAATATGGGATAGAGATAGGGCTGCCAACTTTCTAACTGCAGAAAGCCGAACACCCTTGCCCTGCCCCCTGCCCTGTCCCTACTCTGAGGCCCCATCCAGGGCTGGCTCCAGGCACCAGCGCAGCAAGCAGGTGCTTGGGGCGGACAAAGGAAAGGGGTGGCACATCCGGCTCTTCGGTGGCAGGTTCATCAGTCCCTCTTGGAGGGAAGGACCTGCTGCCAAATTGCTGCCGAAGAATGAAGCAGCACGGTGGAGCTGCTGCCGATCGCGATTGCGGCTTTTTTTCCTCCGCTGCTTGGGGTAGCAAAATCCTTGGTCCCACCCCCACTCACTCCATCCCGCCTCTGTTGCTCACTGTCTCCAACCATCGCTCATTTTCACTGGGCTGGGACAGGGGGTTGAGGTGTGGGAGGGGATGTGGGCTCTGGGGTGGGGCTGAATATGAGGGGGTTGGAGGATTTGAGGGGCTTCAGGGCTGGGGCCAAGGGGTTTGGAGTGCAGGATGGGGTATGTGATGCACGCTCTGGGAGGGAGTTTGGGTGCAGGAGGGGGCTCAGGGCTGAGGCAGGTGTTGGGGTGTGGGAGGAGGTGTGGGGTGCAGGCTCTGGGAGATGGTTCAGGGCTGGGACAGGGGATTGGTATGCAGGAGGCAGTGCAAGGTGCAGGCTCCAGGTGACACTTACCTGAAGTGGCTTCTGGAAGCAGCTGGCATGTCCCTGTGGACCCTAGGCATATGAGTGGTCAAGGAGCTCCATTCGCATGCACCACTTCCACAGCTTCCATTAGCTGCAGTTGCTGGGGTGGAGACTGTGTGTGAAGCCTCCCTGGTTGCCCCTGCGCCTAGGGGGCCTCAGAGACATGCCGGCTGCTTTTGGGAGCCACATGGAGCCAGGGCAGGCAGGGACTGCCCTGCTGCACTGCACCACCGACCAGGGCAGGCAGGGACTTAGCCCCGCTGCACTGCACCACTGACCAGACTTTTAACAGCCTGGTCAGCAGTGCTGATGATCCGTCAGGGTCCTTTATTGATCAGGCATTCCAGTCTTCTTTTGTGATGCCATCTGTGCCTGGAACATCACCCGAAGCAGTATTTGGTAAGCATCCTCCGTCCCTGGTATAAACTGGACATGAGCAAATTCAGCCTTGAAATTAGAAGGCTTCTAACCATTGGAAGAGTGAGGTTCTGGAACAGCCTTCCACTAGGAGCTGTGGGAAAAAAACAACTTAATTAGTTTTAAGAGAGAGCTGCACAAATATATGAGTGAGATCGTCTGATGAGGTTACTTTTGATTGTGAGAGGCAGGTCTTAGCTGCTCTGAGGGTCCC
This sequence comes from Chelonoidis abingdonii, assembly GCF_003597395.2. Classification (NCBI taxonomy): domain Eukaryota; kingdom Metazoa; phylum Chordata; order Testudines; family Testudinidae; genus Chelonoidis; species Chelonoidis abingdonii. The sequence goes on along the minus strand of NC_133774.1, from coordinate 60,829,820 downwards.
TTCTGGCTCATGGCAGATGCTCCTAAAATCTTATGCTTAAGGGCTTTCACTTACCTGCAGGGGTCAGGAAGAGATTCTCCCCTTTACTCCCCAAAAATGTATTTTCTGTGTGTGTGTGTTTTATCTCCTTCCTCTGAAGAATCAGAGATGGCTACAGCTGGAAATGGGAAACTGAGATAGCACTGAGCAATCTTTCTTTTCACATGCTTGGCTGGTTGGGTCTTGCTCACGAGTTCAGGGTCTAACTGATCACCATACATGGGGTTGTGAAGGAATTTTTCTCCAGGTCACATTGACAGTTACTTTAGGGGTGAGGGTTGCCATACTCTGCAGCATGGAGTGCAATTAACTTGCCAGGATCATCTTGATATACTGCATTTAATCAATTTCTTGCCATTGCAGGGGCCATGGGCATTGGTGCATCTCAGTCCTTCCTATTCTCTGTCTGTAGCACATTCCTGAGGGCTGTAACACCATGGTCTAATTTCAGTTGCTGGCTTTAGTGTGCAGGTTCTGGGTAGTGGTGGTCTGTGATATGTAGGAGGTCAGCTTAGATGCTGAGGTGGTCCCTTCTGGCCTTACATTCTATGACTGCATATGGTTTTCAGAATAGAAAATTACAACTACAATCTTAACCTTCACTCTAGTGTATTCACTTCACTCCGTCTCTTCAGCAATCTCATAATAACCATAAATGTCAGATGTTGGTCTTGTCTTCACACTGAGTTAGTCTGAGTGGCAAGACAAGGTATGGATCTATAGCATACTAGCTTCCATGGAGCCTTCTACAGCTCACATATTTTCATAGGGTGCTTTGATATAGTGCTGTTTGAAAAAGGAGCACATCAAAGTGCTCTACAGAACTTTTGTTGCACTGGTACAGTGTCCACACGGGACCTGACTAAGTGGCAAGCTGGTGAGCTGTAGATTCATACCCGGCTTGTTGCATGCTAACATCCCACTGACTAGTCCATTGAGAGATGCAGCTTCTTCTCTTCCCAGTGTAGCATCCATAGAACTTTCTGTCATTCTACAAGTCCCAAATACAAATCAAACCTTTCAATTTACAAAAACCAAACAAATCAGAAAGCTACTGCTAACAACAATCGGGTTCCTCATTGTGGGACAGAAGCTTCTTAGCTTACATTGTTTGCATAGATAAGTAGGCCTTTTGGCACTCTCTGTAATCACTTTACAAAGATTGAGAACTTCTTGATCAAATTCAGTTGAGTGTGAAAACGTTCCAGTCCAATAACTCACTCACCTCCATGAAATTCTAACAAGAGATGGTATTCTTGACCACTAAGCAGCAATCATTGAATACTACATTTTGTTTAATGGGATTGGGAATGGCACTGGTCTTTTTTCTGCTCAAAGAACCATGTTGAAACACTTTTCATATCTTGAAACACTTCATGATTGTCTTCAAATAAATCTGTGTTGAGAAAGCATCATTAAATCAAGTTATCCCACTTCTCCACCCGTCGGGAAAAAAATGAACAAAATGAGAAAATACTCAACTTTCAGCCAAGCTCTCCTATATGCTATAAGTGGATGAGAATTAATATGTTCTCTCTCTCTCTCTCTTTCTGCAGAGTGCAGGTGGGTTTTTAATGTGAAATATTAACTTTTTTGCCCTACCTCAGAAAACTACTTACATCTGATAAATTCAGAAAAGCTTCATATATGCCATTGAACTCGGGGGGTTTATGTGAACCAAAGGCCACCAAGTGTTTGAAGACAGTATATCTGTATTGAACATCATCAGATTAAAAGCTAAAAGGAGGAAGGATGGTTTTGTGGTTAGACTGAGAATTAAGGCCTTACCCAGAAAAGCACTTACACATCTAGTTAAACTTTAAGCACTGGACTAGTCCCATTATAGTTAGGCACATGTACTCGACTGGGGCCTTACTCTCTCTTAATCTCAATTATCCATCTGTAAAATGGGGATAATAATGCTCTCTTTCTCCCATACTTTATTTACACTGTAAACTCTTTAGAGTAGAGATTGTCTCCTATTAGGTATCATACAGTGTGCAGCACACTTGCACCCTGATCTCTGTTGGGGCCTGTAGATTCTACCATCACACACAGTAATATTAATAAATTAACTGACCCCTCCACAATTCCCTGGTAACAATACACCATAAAATAAACTTCATAAAAGGCTCCATTTTTTGGTCTATTTGACATGTTGTTCTGATTTGTATCCATATCTGGTTTACATTCACCTCCCTGGTTGGCTGCTATCCGACCATTTCTGCTTACTAGCTGGGAGAGGAGTCAAGCTGCTCCTTCAACAGCCAGTGATAATTATTGCAATGTGAGGCAGCTGGCAGGCTAATGCACCTACACTAAAGCTGTGGCCTGCAGCTTGGAAAGGAAATTGAATGAATCTGAAACCTTTTGTCCCATTTGTTAATATTTTACAATTTCTTTTGATAAATCTCTTTTTTCCTGTCTCCATATTGTACAGCATGGGGCCTCCGAGTGCCTAATTTATTATTTGACAGTTCTATGCATGCTTCAAATAATGGATTGCAAAGTTACTATACTATTCCAAACAGGGTTAGAAAGTTTATTCATACAGTGAGAGAAAATGTTAAAAGTAGGAAGGAAGATTTATTTATCCTAGATTACTGAGAACTTGTAAAACATATAAATAAATGGTAGCTTCTTTTGAATGTAAGGCTTTATTGGTTCCATACGGGTCTTTATATATTCCTGCTAAATATACAATGGATTCTACAGAGAATTGCAGAAGGGTGGTATAACTAATCTTCTACATTTATCCCTTTCTTTTAGATTCTTTACTTAAGCATAATCACAGTGATAAATCCACTTTGTGGGTTCCAGTGTGAGATGGCCAACCTGAAGTTTCTCAGACAGGCCTGAGGTCTCTAAGACCCACAACCATTCTCTTGTTCTTCTCATTTCTCAAAGGGCCCCTATGATCTAGCTTCTGCATTTGTATGACAACCAGGAGATTGTCAATTGTCTTGGAAATGTAAAATAAACACTTTTTCTACATATGATAATGCCATTGTTTATTGACTACTTACTCAGCTTGGATGTAATTGGGGTCATTAGGGAAACATAAGCAGCTCAGAGGCTGTCAATACCTGACCTTTAAAATATTCACTACATTTGGTGTTACATGATGTTTAACAAGCTAGTCTTTTCATGTGACTGCAGCTGTTGTTGCCAAGCAAGCAGGAATAGAGGTGCTATTTCTTGCTGAAAACTTTTTTTAAAGAAGGGGTTTTATCTCAATCATGGAGTTGAAACAATTTGGAACAAAATATGTTTCATGGAACATGTATTTTGAGGTTCATATGCATTGGACAAACATACAAGTGTCACATGAAAGAAAAAAGGACCAAAAAAGCACCAGGATCAAAACATTCAACTAAAGTATTTTCATATATTATGATGTTTGGTAAATGTAAATCAAGCCACCTTAAGGCTGTCTCAAGCAAAATTTCAAACTGGGGTTCTGATTACTGAGAGAAGGTTGAAGAATCTCTCATCAGCAGACCATAAAGAATAAAGCAAAAGCTATCACTAATATGCAGATGTTATCAGGATGTGACTTCAGCTATGCATCCCGACAGAGACACAAAACTGCAGATGTTTAACACATTATTGAGGAACCTAACCACAAACTATTCTATTTTAATTATTTAAATTTTATACACAAAGATATTTTATTTCTTGTGCCTCTACTGCAGAATGTGAGTTAATATTTCCTGTCAATAAAAGCAAACAAGTTTTTCATTAATTAGAGTTATTAATAGTTCCAAATTGGCTGATATATAAATGCTTCCATTTTAAGTTGATCTTAGAAAAACCAACCAAGAACCAACAAAAAAGATACAGATCTTACGTGGAGTTACGTTCCGCAGTCAGCGCCTAAAGCGAAAATTGCGTATAGTCAAAATTACATTGAGCGTAACGGTGGGCGGAATCGCCCGCACTACAGAAAGAGTATTAAAATTGTTATTTTTCTCTTTTTTTTTGTTTGTTTTTTTCTTGGTTTTGCCAACCGCGTAAAACTGAAATTGCACATGTTAAATGAACCTAAGATGCGACAGACCTGGAACCCACATTGAAAAAACAGAGTAAACTATGGGTTTCAGAGTAGCAGCCGTATTAGTCTGTATCCGCAAAAAGAACAAGAGTACTTGTGGCACCTTAGAGACTAACAAATTTATTTCAGCATGAGCTTTCATGAGCTACAGCTCACTTCTTCAGATGCACACATCTGAAGAAGTGAGCTATAGCTCACAAAAGCTCATGCTGAAATAAATTTGTTAGTCTCTAGAGTAAACTATGTTCTTTTAACACAATGTTTAAATTAACATTGAGTACTTTCAGACAATGGCCATATAGGCATACAATCCAGTGCAGAATGGGGGATACAAAAAACATTAAAAAATAAAAGTAATGCCCATGAAACCAGAATTGTTGTGAAATATGCAATACAGAAAGAAACTTGGGCTGCAGTCTGGCAAACATGTATCCATTCTGGTAACTTTACGCACCTGAATAACTTTATGCACAAAAGCAATCCCACTTAAGTTACTTGTGTGTAAGTATTTGAAGGGTGATGTCTTGTTTTGGTTTTAGCAAGCGGGAAAAAAAGGTTTAGAACTCAGAGGTAAACAGTTAACAGGTAGGATAGCTCATTCTGCCGTGTTCAGTGGACACAGTAACTTGTAAATCTAGAAAGCAAGACAAGTTGTTAAAGTAGGGCATGTGAGTACAAAATGCAGTCTTGAGGTAAAAGATTATCTGAAGTCACTCAGCTTTGAATCTGGTGTCCAACTCTTCTAAAAGCTTTTTACTTCGTCAGATTTTATTTGCTAGATTTTGAAGAGCCAGAAGTAAAGGATTCTGTAATATGATTGGTAGTGAGACAAATTTTTTAATTAAAAAATATCATTGGTGTTGTTCATTTGCCAAACATGGAAAAAGTGCATTAATGCCCCAAATAAAAAATCTACTTTTTTCTGCTCACAACTGATAACCAGCTCAGAATGTATCAGTTGTGGTTGAAATAGGTCAGTTTACTAGTGCCCTCTTCTGCTTTACATTGGTCTCTGCTGCCCTCTCCTAACCTCTGCTCTCCCTCTAGCAGTTTCTGTTCTCTCTCTCACTGATACAGCAGGACCTTGGTCCCCTCAGGTCCCTTATGTCAAACAAGCAGGCATCTACTACACTACACGGTCCTAAGGTGATTGCAAAGAGAGAGGGAAAGAGAGAATAGTCCATGGAAAAGCAGGATGGCTTCTCTGAAAAAATACGTCAATCACACCAGTCCAGCTATCTCAATTAACCCTTAGTTAAACTGAGATGTCCTGGAGAAACTGAAAAGAATTTGAGGGAATAAGAGATGCTATCTGCCACAAGGATTACCACTCTACATGTGGATCAAAGACAATTCCACATTTTACCCTAGTGATTAGCTGTAATTAAATAAAGTAAGTCTGTTTAAACTTCATTAGCAGCAAGACGTTTGCTACAGCAGAGTGGGCACAAATCATGCATTCTTAATTAAAAGATAATCCACAGGATGACCATAATCTTCTTCTAAAAATACACCATTTCCCCCTGAAAGATTTCTTCATCAAATAAGGATAAATAACGGTTTCTATGTGTTCAAGATATGAAGGAATGGATGCTCCTTCCTGTTTGTTTGAGTGAGTGCTGAATGTGCCAGATAACATCATTTTGGCATGCTATTATCTAAAATGGTAGAATACCTCACTTCAGCAAAGTCTCACATAAATCTTTGAAAACAAAGACATTGTATATGTATGAGCTGAAATAGATATGACAGTGTTGGCACATTAATATTCCTGACACTGGGAGGTTTCAAACTTTTAAGGAGGGCAACTACTAATCAGGCAAAACCAAACATACTGAAATTACATAGTAAAGGAAAAAGGTATTGGGTCAAACGTATATTACAGGATAGTCCCTTAAGAACAACTAATTTGGGACAGAAATCAAGGTTGTACTCAGTCTCACATAAATAGTATTCCGGGAGTATCAGTCTTAATCAGTGGAAAAAGAACACTACTTCTGTAGACACTTCATGGGTAACATATGTTTCCAATTATTCCATAACAGCCCTCATTAAAAGTAACTACAGAGCCTAATTGAACAGTACTCTGCATAGTTGCTTTTGGACTGAAAATGGTCCTAGTGTGGCATGTTGTCTGGTTATTTATCTATTTTTAGTGCTTGATGTGAAAAAACCACGGTACCCACTTCACTCTGCTCCATTGACATAAACAGCCTTAGAGAATGTAAATCATGCAATAGAACTGACACTGTAGTTCCAGCTATCTGATTATTTTGATGGTGACCATAATCCCATATGGAAAGGACTATTTCTGTAAACAATAACAAGAAAATATCAGTTCCTTTTAAGCATTAACAAATCTTAGTGAATTATAATTCACTCTAAGAAAAAAAATTACACTGTCTTTTGGTTTATGCTTCATTTGGAGGGTGTATGCACTGATATATTCAAATGTGGTTCTTAGGCCCTGATCCTACAATGGGCCTTACATACATGCAGGGGCCCATCCACAGAGCGCTGAATGTAGGGTCAGGACTTTAGATTGTGGGCAGGCACTGGAGCTTTTTACCAGTACATGAGGCATCTAGTATGCATTTAAAATCATATGAATAGATGAAGTAAACAAAAGCCATTACATCATTAGCAGAGGATAAAGATTCTTGTGTTAGAATCTGAACTTAATTCTTCAAACTCCTCTTTATAATTTAAACTTAGTATTGAAATGTTTGCAGGTAGTGGCCATTTCCCATAAGCAAGTCTGTATACATGCTAACCTTGAGGTTTAGGACAGAAGGGCTGTTTAAAAGATTGTCCATTACTGCAACCTGGTTTTTGCTTTCTGGCTCTCTAGCCATTTATCATTTTTTGCACATTTTTGCATCTCAGGCTTCGTCTGGGCCGTGACTCTTGATACCCCATAACCTCTCAGCTCACATGGATGAGGGCCTAAAAAATTCTTCTTTCACAAAAAGGCATGAAGCTAGCTCTTGATAAAGGCATCTCAAACCCATTTGATGACAAGTCAGCTTTTTTATATAAGGGAGCACCACCAAATATTTTAAAACTTTCATAAAATCCTGTGAAGGTGCTGAGGTCAGTGCTTTCAAAACAACTAGAAATACATCTGTGCTTTGGTCTTGATTTAACTCTTTTATTACACTAATGCTATCTGTCATTTCCTGTGTGTGTCAGCATTGCTACTGAATGGCAAAACATCATGGATAGACCAGGCAAAAAAGAAAGAATCTTGTACTGTGTTATGATAAGCAATACTGCTTTAAAAGAAAAAAAATATTCCAAGTTGATAGATTATCTGGCAACAGCAAGATATTACATTTGCCATGGTCTTGAACTATAATATACACTGGCAGACAACTGTATAAATGGTTTTGTCTCCAGTATATTGTATTGGTTTCTAATTCTTTTATAGCTCCACTATTTTGGGTAGGTCTCACTTCAAATGAAGTTTGTGCTGATCTTGGAAATGGCGTAGTCCATTCCCAGTGCATATAGGCCTGGCTGTAAATGGAGTAGTAGTTTAGGCCCCAAATCATCAAGGTACTTAAGCAAGGGCATAATTTTAAACACATGTATAATCCCACTAAAGTCAGTGGAAATATTCATGTGCTTAAGTATCTTGCTGCACTGGACCTCAAATACTACTCCATCTGAGTAAGAGTGGCACAATCTGTCTTTACATAAATAATCTTGTAGTAAAAAATATTTTCCCCGACGAACTACTTTAACTGTCGATTTAGCAGGAATTATAACAACAATTTTAACTTCCAAGGAGAGTTTAGAATCATAGAATCATAGGAGATTACGGTTGGGAGAGACCTCAGAAGGTCATCTAGTCCAACCTCCTGCTCAAAGCAGGACCAATCTCAACTATATCATCTCAGCCAGGGCTTTGTCATGCCAGGCCTTAAAAACCTCTAAGGATGGAAATTCCACTACCTCCCTAGGTAACCCACTCCCATGCTTCACTACCCTCTTAGTGAAATAGCTTTTCCTCCTATCAAACCTAGATCACCCCCACTGCAACTTGAGACCATTGTTCATTGTTCTGTCATCTGCCACCACTGAGAATAGCTGAGCTTCATCCTCTTTGGAACCGCACTTCAGGTAGTTGAAGGCTGCTATCAAATCCCCTCTCATTCTTCTCTTCTGCAGACTAAATAACCCCAGTTCCCTTAGCCTCTCCTCATAAGTCATGTGCCTAGCCCCCTAATCATTTCCATTGCCCTCTGCCAATTGGACTCTCGTCAATTTGTCCACATCCTTTCTGCAGTGGGGGGCCCAAAACTGGATGCAATACTCCAGATATGGCCTCACCAGTGCTGAATAGAGGGGAATAATCACTTCCTTCGATCTGCTGGCAATGCTTCCACTAATGCAGCCCAATATGGCATTAGCCTTCTTGATAACAAGGGCACACCGTTGACTCATATCCAGCTTCTCGTCCACTGTAATCCCCAGTTGCTTTTCTGCAGAACTGCCGCTTAGCCAGTCGGTCCCCAGCCTGTAACAGTGAATGGGATTCTTCTGCCCTAAGTGCAGGACTCTGCACTTGTTCTTGTTGAACCTCATCAAGATTTCTTTTGGCCCAATCCTCCAATTTGTTTAAGGTCACTCTGCACTCTATCCCTAGCCTCCAGTGTATCTACCTCTCCCCCCACAGTAGTGTCATCCACAAACTTGCTGAGGGTGCGATCCATCCCGTCATCCAGATCATTAATGAAGATGTTGAACAAAAGTGGCCCAGGACAGATCCCTGGGTCACTCTGCTTGATAATGGCTGCTAACTAGACATCAAGCCGTTGCTCACTACCCACTGAGTCTGACGATCTAGCCAGTTTTCTATCCACCTTATAGTTCATTCATCCAATCCATACCTTTTTTAATTTGCTGGAAAGAATACTGTGGGAAACTGTATCAAAAGTTATATTAAGGTATGTAGATAGACAGATAGATAGATAGATAGATAGATAACCGGCTCTGTAGATATGGGGAAAGCAGTGGTATATTACGTCCACCGCTTTCCCCATATCTACAGAGCCAGTTATCTCATCATAGAAGGCAATCAGGTTAGTCAGGCATGACTTGCCCGTGGTGAATCCATGTTGATGGTCCCTGATCACCTTCCTCTTTTCCAAGTGCTTCAAAATGGTTTCCTTGAGGAACTGCTCCATGATTTTTCCAGGAACTGAGGTGAGGCTGACTGGTGTGTAGCTCCCCAGATTCTCCTTCTTCCCTTTTTTAAAGATGGGCACTATATTTGCCTTTTCCTAATCATCCGGGATCTCCCCTGATTGCCACGAGTTTTCAAAGATAAAGGCCAATGGTTCTGCAATCACATCCGCCAACTCCCTCAGCACCCTTGGATGCATTAGATATGGGCCCATAGTCTTGTGCTTGTCCAGCTTTTCTAAATAGCCCTTAACCTGTTATTTCACCACTGAGGGCTCCTCATCTCCTCCCCATACTGTGCTGCCCAGAGCAGCAGTCTGCGAGCTGACCTTGTCTGTGAAGACCAAGGCAAAAAAGGCAGTGAATACTTCAGCTTTTTCCACATCTGTCACTGGGTTGCCTCCCCCATTCATTAAGAGTCCCACACTTCCCCTGATTTTCTTCTTGTTGCTAACATACCTGTATAAACCTTTCTTGTTACCCTTCACATCCCTTGCTTACTGCAACTCCAATTGTGTTTGGCCTTCCTGATTATACTCTTTCATGCTCAAGCAACATTTTTATACTCATTCCTAGTCATCTGTCCAAGTTTCCACTTCTTGTAAGCTTCCTTTTTGAGTTTAAGCTTACCAAGATTTTTCTGTTAAGCCAAGCTGGTCGCCTGCTATATTTGCTATTCTTTCTGCACATTGGGAAGGTGTTTTTCTATGCCCTCAATAAGGCTTCTTAAAATACAGCCAGATCTCCTGGACTCCTTTCCCCCTCATATTAGACTTCCAGGGGATCCTGCCCATAAGTTCCCCGAGGAAGTCAAAGTCTGCTTTTCGGAAGTCCAGGATCTGCTGCTCTCCTTTCTTCCTTTTGTCAGGATCCTGAACTTGACCATCTCATGGTCACTGCTGCCCAGGTTGCCACCCACTTCTACTTCCCCTACCAATTCTTCCCTGTTTGTGAGCAGCAGGTCAAGAGGAGCATGGCTCCTAAATGGTTCCTCCAACATTTGTACCAGGAAGTTGTTCCCAAAACTCTCCAAAAACTTCCTGGATCGTCTGTGCACTTCTGTATTGCTCTCCTAGCAGATGTCAGGGAGATTGAAGTCCCCCAGGACAACCACGTCCTGTGATCTGGAAACTTCTGTTAGCTGTCCGAAGAAAGCCTCGTCTACCTCATTCTCCTGATCTGGTGGTCTAAGTAGACATGCACCATGACATTCACTCTTCTTGCTCTCGCCTCTAAACTTAACCCAACAGCTTTTTTTAAAGAGCTATCCAGGTAAAAAAAAAACAAAAACAAAAACAAAAACAAAAAAACCATCAAAAATGCCAATAATCCACTATAGTTTATCATCAGAAAAAGACAGCCCAAAGACAGATTCCCATAAAACTGTTTGCCTTTTGACTGAAAAAAAAATCCATTGTTTACTAAAAAGTTCATTATATATTAAATAGACAAAATATTCATGGTATGGAACCACTGATATTCAATGTACAATGAAAATGAAGTCACTGGATTCTTTAAAATGTTCTCTTGCATGTCATTTTGTTGCAGAAAATAATGAATTGCAGTCTCTTCTTCCTCCCAATGCATATTTGGGATAGTTTACATGACTTTGAAATGGCTTAAATACTTCATCGCCTACTGTTGTATCCCCTCATAAAGAGAAGAAAAAGACATTTACTTTCACTGTTTGACTACATGGATTTCTTATTACCACATGGGACTGAGAAAAATGTAGGTAATATTGCTTTTAAAGAAAAAAATAAGCATTAGATAACATTTATATAAGAGTTATATGAAAAATATCTAATCAGATATAAGGAGAATCTCAATACAAGTACATACCTTCTAGGGCAGTAGGAGGATTTTGTAAAACCTCTGATAAAAAGAGAACTAATGTTGCCTTGGAAAGTTATCTATAGCTAAGGATATAATTATGTTCCCTGTAATTGTTAATTCTGAAGGTTTGTACATATACATATGATGTCCATATATACCATATTCCATTAGAAAAATCCAATATGAACATAAGAACTACCCACTCACCTTTTCCTTCTGCTTATATAAACCAGCATGCCTAGCACAGATCTTCTTCATGCTTCAGATTTCAGTCTGATAAGTAAATCACACCTTTCTCTTCACCCCTGCCCCTATCTGATTTATGAGACTGAATTTATTGTCTTTTTTTTTGAGAGAGAGAGAGATTAAGTGTGAAAGGTCAAGATTTACAGAATCTACAGTAATTGGACCACCCCATCTGTTGTATTTATAATATGCTTCTGTGCCTACAAAATATTCTATGTTTTCAAAGAAGCTACTTCCAAATATCCATTTACCATAAAATATATATTCTGCTATGATATATTTTCTAAACATATTTAAAAATACAGAATTTTCAAAGTAATATAAAGTCAACAGAGCAGCAATTGCTACTCTTTTGCTTTAAATATTCATGTATGCTTAAGTTTGTGTGTGTGCAGAAAACTAAGACGTACTGTACATTATTTGCCATTGAGGCCCTGATCTCATAGATTGTAATCTGTGTGAATGGACTTCTATGCCTGTGCAGAGTCCCAGTGAAGCCAATGGGACTTCACACAGGTGGAGTACTGTGCCCATGAAAATCACAGTTTAAAATTAGACCATGTATCGGAACTATTTTTATATTACATATAAAAATATATAAAAATAATAGTAATATAAACATAGTATGAATACTATTTTATATATAAAATCTATAGTTACAAACTTTTGTACATAGACACATAAATAGATATATATATATAGTATTCCATAAAGAAAAACCAAACATATGGTATTAAAAACTATTTTAATCATAAAAATTTTATGTTAGTACTAGGAGGAGAAGAATTTAAAAGTTTTCAGCTGAATAAACTATCATGTTTATTCTTAGAGTTTTTTAAAAATGTATCATCTAGCTGAAAATTGTCAAGAAAATTGTCCCCAATCAACCAACCACTCTGACACTCTGAAATTCTGATTTTCAAATTAAAAAAAGAAAAAAAAAGTTATACTACAATGTCTTCTTTCTCTTAGGGGATAGTTCAGAGTGCCTCTGCTAACACTGCAGTCACATTGATTTTTCTAGTAAAAGATAATACTGCATATGTGAAAATGTAAAATATAACGTGGCATCAAATGTATCACAGCAAAATAATTATTCATTTTAGCATCTGTTTTGTTGGCATTTATCAGCTGAAGGCAAATTGCTTCCAGGACTAAAATTGAAATGATTAACCATTTTTCTGTTAGGCTTAGTCTATTAGTCCAGTAGAATTTCTGTAGTAAAAGAGATCCTATCTCTAGCCTTACTTTGAGCTTGTAAGTGCAAATGCATTAGATAAGTCATTTCCCTTTATTTCCCCACACCTCCAACTGTACTAATTTACCAGTCCAAGACCTTTGACTCAATGGTGCACATTTTAAGTAGGAATGCAGCTTTGGTGACTGCAAATCAGGAGTTTGAGTCCACTGCAGATTGGAGCTTGCACAACTTCAGGAGAGGTGGATATTGACAATAAATCAGAGCTCAGCATAATTAAAAGCCCACTCAAACTGCCATTGACTTCAGTAGGAGTTAGATCAAGTAGGAAGGGGAGGCACTATATACCAGTCACAGAAACCTAAGCACCAGTGCTGGCATATGCCTCTGTATATGAGGACCACTGAATTATACAGCATCATTAAACAATTCAACAATATTTTCTGAGACAATATAGAAATGAATACTGCCTTCAGTACTGTAACGGTAACCTGCACGGAACTTAGAGGGAGGAGCACATGTTGCAGGAAGGGAGGGTTTGGTGGAAACACCAGGAAGCCAGTCCATGTGTACATTGCTTGGATGTTAGTTGCAATTGTAGCAACTCTGTAAGTAGTTCTCATAATAAATAGGCAGTTTAATTTTACAAGCATGGAGTCCTCTCTTGTTATTACCCAGAATATGGTACATGAAACATAGTGGCAGTCATCACTTTAGCGAGAACCACAACAAGGAAGAGTGTGATTAACAAGCAAACAAAGCAGGACCTAGAACCAGAGCAAATAAGCAATGGGGAGACACTCAGACCACCAAAAAACTTTGCATTAGCATGGAAGCAAGAACTGAGTCTGTATGAAGAACTGACCAAGGGGATAAAGATGGGAAAATGAGAGTAAAAGTGTTTTTGTTTTTTTTTTACTATCTCATTGTGAAACAAGAATGAGGCGTGAGACACTATTACAAGAATAATGCCTGAAACACTAGAAGAGTGATAAAAGTGTTCAATGAATACTGTGACGCCAGAGAATGAGACAATAGAGAGAGACTAATTTTCTGCCCAAAACCAAGCAGCAGAAAAAGGAATAGGTAGTTATGTTGCAGAGCTAAGAAGTTTGGCATCCACATATAACTTTGGAGACATAGGATAGGTTGTGGGACACACTGTCCTAGTTTACAGGAGAAATCATTGAGAGAAACAGAAAATAATTATTAATAATAATCGAACCCTATAGAAATGCTGCCGAATAGCAGCTGAACTGTCCATGGAAAGGATCAAAACAGTGTTAGCCACTAGTGCAGAACAAATACACAGATTCAAGCTAAAGGCACCAAGGAAGCAAACACAGACAGACCAAACTGAGAATGCAGGCATCATGGTCCATGATACATACTGAGGAAAGCAACACAATAAGCAGAAAGAAAATGTGTCCCGCCTATGGAAACAGAATCACTTTATATCCCAGTGCAGCAGTTACCCCAGGAAATGAAAAGCAGCAGTATATTCAGTGGCTGAAGATGTAGAGACTTCCAATGAAGATGAGGATATCGACACTTTGACTTTAGCAGATTCAGAGACTCTCAATATACATGTAATGCAGAACAAGGCAGCTGCTGATTCAACTGCCATATTTGCTACTATATTTCTTAGATCAGTGATAAATTCAGTACCAGCTGGATTGTGGAACCACCTATAGTGTAATCCCAGCAACACTGATAAACTGCAATATTAGCATGGAAAAAGGTGACCAAGTGCTGGTGATGTACAATAAAACCATTCTGACGCCAGTGGGCAAATACAGGCTGTTGATAAGAAACACACAAACCAAGAGACTTATCACTTGACACACAGGAGTGTTGACACAAAGGAGTACTACCCACTACTGTGCAGCAGGGCAGTGGATCTGATTGCAGTACACCACCAGAATATCCTCAACCTGGGAGAGGAAGGAGAACAGTTGCTGTGGGTCCTGCATAGCACTTTAACAGAAGATATTTCTAGCAGATGTACACTCAGGGGGCAAACTGAACAAAGGAGACCTCCCCCCACCCACATATACATCCCCGGAGACTATCAAAACACAGAGTTCTATCAGCCCTGGTGGAGGCACTGAAGAAGGAATGGGTGATCTTGCAAAGAAGAGGTGTTATTGCACCTGTTGAAACTAGCATAGAGTGGATCAGCAGCCTAGTAGAGGTCAGAAAACCATCAGATAAACTTAGGATCTGCATTGATCACAAACCACTTAACAGAGCACTGAAAAGACTTCATTGTCCATTACCAATGATTGAGGACATACTGTTGGAACAATGTAGGACAAATGTATTCACTGTTTATGATATCAAGAATAGGCTCTGGCATATTGAACTAAATGAGCCATCCAACACTCGATCATATTTCCCACACATTTTGGCAGGTACCACTGGGTATGAATGCTTATGGACATCAGTCCAGTCGCACAGGTGTTCCAATGTAAACTGAACTAGGCAACAGAAAGACTCCAGGACATCAAGATTGTAGCTGATGGGATTCTTATTGTAGGAGAAGGAGATAAGGAAGACTCAATCTATGGCCATTACACCAAGCTGTGACTATTGCTAAACAGGTGCCGGGAGCAGAATATTAGGCTGAATGCAAACTCCCTGAAGATGAGGAGTACTGAGGTCCCCTATCTTGGGCTTGACTTTCAAGGGACTCGAGACAGACACTGAGGAACTGAGAGGAAATGTGCAGATCAAAGGATGTGAATAGAGTTCAGTGATGTATAGGGATGGCCAGGTATCATTCCAGATTCTGCACACACATATCTAAGCTGGTGAACCTTTGAGACAGTTAACACACAATGATGCAGAGACCCAGTAACAGGCATTTGAAAAAGTAAAGAAAATCAGAAATTAGGCATCAGTTCTAAAGTACTGCAAAACCCTGTGGATCAGCTTCAGCCACAGTGATGCCTCAGAATGAGGCCCAGGAGCAACAGTGATGCAAAGTCAGCACTCCACAGCATTTTCTAATAGAGCTCTGAAAGACACAGAAAGGAGATATGCTCAGATAAAAAAGGTGCTATCGGTTGTGCTCTTTGGAATGGAACAATTTCATCAGTTCACCTTTGGGCACAAGTAGACATGCAGTCTCATCCAGGGTCGCCAGAAGCAGCAGCAGCAGCAACAACAACACACACACACACAAGTCCCCCCCCCAAAACAACCAATCCAACCCCCCCAAAAAAACCCACCTCGGAAAGCGCAACTGCTGAAGAAAAAATAAATAATTAAATAAAAAAGGTGTACGGAATGCCGCCCCTGAAATTGTGCCGCCCCAAGCATGTGCTTGGTTTGCTGGTGCTTAGAGCTGGCTCTGGTCTCATCAGAAGTCAAAAAGCAGCATGAAGAAACCACTTAGGAGTGCACCCAAGAGAACACAATGCATATTATGATGAGGATATCAATAGTTTTACTTTAGCAGATTCAAAGACTCTCAATACACATGTAATGCAGAACAAGGCAGCTGCTGATTCAACTGCCATATTCACTGTGATGTGAGGCTAAGTTACTGCCCAAGAAAGTCACTACTGGTGGCAGATACACTTATTAGGGTATGCCTTGCACAGTACGACACAGACACTGATTAATGTATGCCTTCCACAGTACGACACAGACACTGATTAGTGTATGCCTTCCACAGTACGACTCAGACACTGATTAGGGTATGCCTTCCACAGTACGACACAGATGGCTCTGTGGAACAGGAGACAGATTTATCAACATGCTACATTACCTTCTCATCTGTGATGGGAGGCTCTAGGGAATCCAACAAAGCACCGAGCAGGATGACGTGCTTCAGGCAGCAAAATAATTCATATTCCAGGATTGGCCAGATGGCAAGGAGCAAGTGCCACTGGATGTTACCCCCTACTACCAGGGGAAGGATGAGCTGTGGGTTCAAAATGGGATTCTATTTAAAGGGGACTATAGCACAGCGACTACTTACTTTATTTCTCCCCCACTCTTCAGGACCCTTTAAGAACTCCAGTCCACAGGTACTTTAAACAATCCCCGCAAGGGGTCCCATTTATTTAGTTCTCTGGGCACACATTGGTCCTCCAGGCCACAACCTCAGTTCAGTATCCTTCTCCCAGTAGTCCAAAATAACATACTCTTTGAAAATCAAACACAAATTCGCAGAACCTTCATCCCAGTTTCAGCTGGGCACAGCCTCACTTCCCCTAATATCTGTCTGTTTGGCCATTCCCAGGACTTCTGGCCTTGAGTTTCTCTCTTTACTATAGGCTTTCTCAGTTGGTACCTGCCTCTGCTGACTCAGGGCCCTGCAGGAACCTTCTTACTACTCCCTGTGGCATCTACATTCATTGCTGCAGTTTTCTCATCTTTTCCAATTTCCTGCCAGCCTTCCTGTCTCTGGCAGGCTCAGCTTCTTTCTTAGCCCCACAACCTTCCCTGAAGTTTCTTGCTGCCTTTTATATTGGAACCACCTGATTCCTTTAGTGTGGGGCTCGTCTTGTAACCAGGGCTAGCTTCACCCCATGCTCTCCAGCACATGGGTAAGCCACTCTGTTACAGGGACAAACCGCTAATCCCAAGAGATTAAAAATTGATATCAAGACTGAGGTATCGGCTTTACACCTTGGGATGGAGGCATGCCTGAAACAAGCCATGAAGAGTATCTAGCAGCCAGACAAGAATGTCATTGAGATCATACATAGAAAAGTGTGAGGCATGCAAAGAGTATAGTGATCAACAACAGAAGGAGACTTTATGCCTCATGAAATTCCAACCCAACACCGGGAAAAGGTCTGAACAGATCTATTCACTTTTATTGACAGGGACTGCCTGGGCATAGTAGATTACTGCTCCAGTTTCTGGAAGGTATACTATCTGGAGAATAATCAGTCAAGAACTGAAATCAGGAAGCTAAAGGCACATTTTTTCGGATAAGCCATACTGGACAAATCTCCAGACAATATGAGCACAGTATATCCACCATTTGGCACTGCAGCAGAATTAAAACTATTGAGTGCTAAATGATAATTTTAGCACAAGACGTCTTCCCCTGGCTGCCCACGATACAATGGAAGGTAAAGTCAGCAGTAAAAACAGCCAAGAGACTGACTACAAAGGAAAATCAGACAAGAAGGGATCCTTATCCAGCAGTGTTGGACCATTCCAATACAAGCTCACAGGGATGAGATAGTAGCCCTGTGTCATGGTGCCTGGTAAGTGACTCACAAATGAGAGTGCCAATCTTAGGACAGACTGTCAGAAAACAGGGTAGACATCCCAAATTGGTGGCATATTCTATAATTAGATCTTACCAAACCAGTTACAAGCATGAACTCCCGGAGTGCTATATTAGCTTTACCGTGGAGCCACAGACACTTCCCTTAGGCTCTCCAGCATATCTTGCCACTCAGACAAGCTGGACTTTGTGATAAAACGTTATTAAAACTAAAAAACACTTCACATTAGGTTCTTCCAACCCCAAAAGGTTGGTCACTCATGCCAGGTCAGTAGATACTCTGGATCTCATGCTAATAACAATGCCGTTAGCCAATCTTTTAGTAAACAAACTAAAGATTTATTAGCTAAGAAAAAGAAATGAGAGTTATTGAGGGGTTAAAGCAGGTAAACTACATAACAGGTGAGTCAGAGTGTGTAAGTCGAAATGATAGTAATGATGTGGTATCTGCTAGTTTCCCATAGGTCTCTCAGGGCTGCCAAAATGGCTTTATGGGACCTCCATCTTGTACCTGGAACACCCCCCGGACAACATCCAAATAAATGAGATGCAGAATTGCTTCCTTCTTATAGCTGAAAACAGTCTGAAAAGTGTTTCCAGCACAGCCTGGGTCCGTAGATTCCCCATTGTTGAACACACAATGACCCACATTTTGAAGTCAACATGTTCCTTCATTTACATTTCCAAGACTTCAGTCTTCTATGGGGAAATATAATGTAAACACAATGTGATAGCTAGAAACAATTCTTCATTGGTTTTCATGCAGTTTTAAACATCAAGTAAATTCACATCTATACATTAGCACACATTTCAGTCTAAGGCTAATTAGGTACAGGATACAGAAAGATGAAAACAATGTAATCAGCATCTGTCTCTTGATTTCTATCAGCTCTGATCTGAGCTGGTCTGTCTGTGTCACAGAGCTGGTAACCTGTTTAGACAGCATCACACCCTGCATAGAGACAGATGGGCCTGAGAATCAAGAGGGATAGTCTGCTTTAGCCCAGCAGAGAAATGATGGACAGTACACAGAAGCAGAGAATACAATATCAAGCTAAGCAGACAGCCCACTACAACAGAGGACCTGAGTCCACAGAAGGGCTAGGTTCAACCATCAAATGACCATACAAAGCAACACAGGTTATATAAAGTAGCTACAGACTCAGGACAGTTGTGGAGATGAAACTGAAGACAGCTGAGGAGTAGCAGCAAACAGCTGGTACACCTTGACAGATGGGACCAAGGCCAGGACCAGGAAGACTTAGAAAGAGCCTCAGTCATCAGCTGGCCCAATGTAGGAGTGTTAGGTGAAATGAGATCTATGAGCAATATAGTAGACCAACAGACCAAAGGGAGCAACAGGGTGCAGGCAAGTCTCCCACTAAAAACAATAACACAAAGAAGTGGAAAATTGAAGGTTTATGAGGCCTAACAAGCTGTAAAGGGCTGGTGATAAAGGCCCTGTCCCTGGAGTGGGCTATGTACTCATAACCTCTGGCCCCACCAAGTCAGCAAATGCTTGCACAAAAGACACCTCAAGAACAAAAATTGTAACAGCTTTGCTCATCTGTTCTATGTGGAAGGGTAAGCATGGAAGAAGACATGAAGGTGCTAGGTAGAGAAGCAGAAAAGTCCAGAGTAGCAATATTAGCAAAGCAGAGAGTGATGCAATCAGATACACAAATCGATAAGTAGCGAGGAACAGAAATCTGAGGGTGGCGATGAGAAGATTGAATATGATGCAATGGAAAAGGGGCTGAGGAAGAGGGCGTTGATGTGAAGCAAGGAATTAAATGGAAATGGGAAACTATAATATTAACACATATTCCTCTCTGTGAAACATCTTAATTACATTTCAGGAAAAGATGAATTTTCCATTTCCATTGCTAACTTCCCCTCATTTGTTTCTCATTACAATAAATAAACAAGATTAAATGGCAAATTCTACAGTTCACAGAGTACAGCGCACAACTGAGCTGTCTTCCTGCAAATACCTTACAAGTGTATTAACCATCATATGTCCTTTGTAATGTCTGGATATTTCTCCCCTTTGCAATTCTAAAAGTTCTAAAATATATTGGCAGGTTCCAGTCAACCACGAAAGCTGCAAAAGTCTTCTTTTGCCAATACACAGCTTTTAGTGTAATTGATTATTTGCAGTCTCAGCAAGCCAGAGAGAAGAATTTTATCCTCTTTGGTTTGTTTCTGAATACTAACTAGCCGGCCCAGTCAAGGCTCTCTAAAGAGTGAAACTGCATGAGAGACACTGCATTTGACACAGTCAGGAGGCAAAAGAAAGAGCAAAACAAAAGTCTATTCAGGTTTGAATCCTCTGATATACTCCCCCATCCCCCATCCCCTTTAAAAATAAAGAGAAAGGAAAAAAACTCATGAATCCATGGCTGAATGCGTGACGTTGTCAGAATAAAGGACAATGAATGACAGCTGACTGTCAGCACAATTCCCAGACTCAGAGGTATCACTTCTTGGCATTGCTTAACTAGGAAAAAAAAAAGTGTGCATACATAACAAGGAACTATCTTGCAAGTTTTTTATGGACACACAAACACCAACCAGTTCATTGCAATAGAGATAATTAAGCTGGCCCACGTGGGTATCCACTTGTATGTAGTATATTTTTTTTTCTGAGAAATGTTCCCAATTCAACTTATTAAATGCTTTTTTATAAATAATAGTGCTAAATGATGTTGTCAAAGCCATTGAGGTCAGAAAACTATTTTCCCTTTGTTTTCTTTTTCCTAAGTGAAGAGATCAGATATATTTAAAGCTGAGGACACTTACACCTTCTTGATATTGTAATCTACCTGCTGGTTCAAAAAAATCACCAGGGTAAGTTTTTTAACATTTCTGTGTGTTTAACTTCTTTAGAAGCTCTTCTCAAACTCTTTTTTCCCCCCTGCAGATTTGCCCACGCTCTCATCTTCACTGACTGCCTTAATCCTTTGGCGCTTTGTTGTTCTAATGCATGATCAGCTTGTTTTGAAATCACTTCTACCCTAATTTCTTAGTGCTGAAACATTACTTTAGGCTTCTACGTCTCCATAAATCCATATAAATAATGCTCAGGTTTTCCTGAGTAAGGTTCAAAAAGCTAATAGGGTTATTTAAATATTTCATTTTAAGTTGGCAGATATTTAACTAATTTTATATACTAGCAGTATCTGAGCAGAGAGATTGCAAACCTGGAATGCTAGGTTATTTAGTAATTAAAGTAGATCTGGCCCATTCTCAAAGCACTATCTCACTTAAGCCTGTTGACCATCTGTACTAGAGAGACAATGATTCTATTCTTAGTCCTGTCAGTTTGTTAAGGTTCATAAATGCAAACAGGACCAAGTTTCTAGGTCTTGCCACACTAGGAATGAAGACAGCTCTGGAGTGTGGTTATCTTTTAGAGAAAGGGTATAACTTAAGGGTGAGCAGTGAAAGGGGTTGAGACACTGATCTATATCACTTTAAACATTAGCAGGGCACCATTATGAGAAAGCTCAAACTTCTGTTACTGCCCCAGTAGGTGTAATTGCACATTATGAATCTTTAGAGAAGAATGAAGAAATCAGGGAGGGAGTGTAAGTGGAATGCAACAAGAAAAACAGGAGGAAGTTAATTTGTGGGCTTCATTTTTTTCCAGCTACAAGGAAAAGAAGTTTCTGCAGCTTTATAAATTCCAGAGTTTGCATGAAACCTTTAAACAACTAAAAACAAGGAATGTGTGCAGATAGGGTTTTAGACCAAGACATTTACATTTTTGGGTAAACTCTCATTATGTTTGTGAAAGGACAGCATTTTCAGAATCGGGGGTAAATAATGGACAAAGCCAAATCCTTCAGTCAGAACAGGCCTCCGATTTTAGGGAACTATGAATCTGCATCTGAACAATGTGGTATGGTTCTGACTTCTAAGATTACACAGGCATTTACCAATACTGAACACATAATAAAAGGCCCATATTTAAAAATTTTGGAAGATATTTGTGAATGTGCCATATTACATTACTAGGTGGACCTAGTAATTTGGGAGAAGCTTTTGAGTGCTCACTTCAGAACTGCAGTCACGCAAAAGATTACAGAGGCAACCTAAGGCTTCAGAGCCTTTCCAAAAGTGGAGGGCTGGGGGCCGGGGTTCCTGCCTCTGGAGTCCCCACCCTTGCCCCTCCTCTTCCCCCGAGGCCTCAACCCTGGCCGGGGAGTGATCCTCCTGGGGGGGAAGGGGGAAGAACAGCCCCTTGCCCATGTCCCTGCCCCCCAGCTCCCCCGCCCAGGGCAGGTGGAGGGACCCAGGCTCCTGATAGCTGCCCATTTGGCTTTCCACCAGGGGTAGGGTTGCTAACTTTCTACTTGCACAAAACCGAACACCCTTGCCCCGCCCCCCCACCCGTTCTCCAAGGCCCTGCTCCCACTCACTCCATCCCCCCTCCCTCTGTTGCTCGCTCTCTCCACCCTCACTCACTTGCTCATTTTCACTTGGCTGGTGCAGGGGGTTGGGGGGGGAAGGGCTCTGGTTGGGGGTGCGAGCTCTGGGGTGAGGATGGAGATGACAGGCTTGGGGTGCGGGATGGGGATGACGGGTTTGGAGAGTTAGAGGATGATCAGAGCTGGGGCAGGGGTTGGGGTGCATGCAGCATGGAGGGGGTGAGGGCTCTGGCATGTTGCTGGGGATGAGGGGCTTGGGATGCAGGAGGGTGCTCCAGCTGGGACCAAGGGGTTCAGAGAATGGGAGGGAGATCGGGGTGGGACAGGTTGTTGGAGTGCAGGGGGGTGAAGGCTCCAGCTCGGGGTGCAGGCTCTGGGGTGGGGCTGGAAATAAGGGGTTTGGGGTGCAGAAGCATGCTCTGGGCTGGGACTGAGGGGTTGGAGGGCAGGTGGGAGATCAGGGCTGGGGCAGGGGGTTGGGCGCAGGGAGGTTGCAGGCTCTTGGGTGGGGCTGGGGATAAGAGGTTTGTGGTACAGGAGAGTGCTCCAGGATGGGGCCGAGGAATTCAGAGGGAGGGAGGGGGATCAGGGCTGGGGCAGGGAGTTGGGGCACGGGAGGGGTCAGTGGTGCAGGCTCTGCGCAGTGCTTACCTCAAGCAGCTCCCAGAAGCAGCAGCATGTCCTCCCTCCGGCTCCTGTGCGGAGGCCTGGCCAGGAGAAACAAGAGAAGACGGAGAAAAGAATAAAGTTGAGTGTATGCACTGCAAATGGTGTGGCCCAATTATTATTAAATGCAAATATTTATAGGTTAATAGTTCTAAGTGTACAACATTAAATTGTTTCTTCAGATGAAAAGTGTTATTGGGGATTAGAGATACAGTGTTTTCCTAAACTCAGAGGTAGCATTGTGTTTTGAGTTCTGTTTTAGTTCTACAGCAAACCACATAGAATTCCATTCATCAAAGCACTAACCTCCTGCATATTTTTTCCCTGTCCTTCTGACCACCAAAATAAACCCAGATATTTACTCAGAAAAATTAGTAATAGTTTCTATTTTTTCTATTTCTATTCAATTTTCATCCTGTATTGTTGTCGTAGTAATAAACACCAATAAATTCCCAGGAAAAATTAAATACAATAAAAACTGAAAATGAAGGGTCCTAGGTATAAGGTAACATTAAAGTGTTTGCTCTAAAACTGTAAATCTCCACCATCATCAGAGAAGCATTAACAAGTGTGAAATACTGGTTTGACACAAGAGGTGTTATCTTCCACCGAACTAAAGAAGGCCACAGATTCCAGACAAATCATTATGGAACATCAGAGGACAAAATACTTTCTTGATTGCTCCCCACACACCCACTAGAATTCATACCAACTTTGGGGGGAAGGAAATACAAATGTCTGACAGGAAGAAACTGGGCATCTATGCTGCTTGGACTTTTGAGCACAAAGATGTCCTAGCATAAGCAAGAGATTCCCAATTCTTAGCCTGGATTAGCTCTGAAGGACATATAGTGTTTGCTTCTTATAGAAGCTTCAACCATCCTTGGAACTAAGACTAACTCGTATGTATTTTTACCTGTCTAACCTGGTAAATAACTAATTTCTTTTTCTTAATTAATAAATATTTAGATAGTTTATTATAGGATTGTTTACAATCTTCTTTGGTCTGAGATCTAAGGTGCAATTGACTTGGGGTAAGTGACTGATCCTTTGGGACTGAGAATAACCTGAATATTGTTATTCATATTGTTATTGTTATTAATCTGTGAGAGCCCTCCAACCTGAAGCAAATACTCACCAGCAACCACAGACCACACAAAAAAAACACTAACCCAGGAACCTATCCTTGCAACAAAGCCCATTGCTAACTCTGTCCACATATCTATTCAGGGGACACCATCATAGGACCTAATGACATCAGCCACACTATCAGAGACTCATTCACCTGCATATCTACCAATGTGATATATGCCATCATGTGCCAGCAATGTCCCTCTGCCATGTACATTAGCCAAACTGGACAGTCTCTATGTAAAAGAATAAATAGACACAAATCAGATGTCAAGAATTATAACATTCAAAAACCAGTCGGAGAACACTTCAAAATCCTTGGGCACTTGAATACAGACCTAAAAGTCGCAATATTACAACAACAAAAAAACTTCAAAAACAGATTTCAACGAGAGACTGCTGAATTGGAATTAATTTGCAAAATGGACACCATTAAATTAGGCTTGAATAAAGACTGGGAGTGGATGGGGTATTACACAAAGTAAAACTATTTCCTCATGTTTATTCTCCCCCCTACACTGTTTCTCTCAACTTCTTGTCAACTGCTGCAAATGGACCATTTTGATTACCACTACAAAAAGATTTTTTCTCTCCTGCTGGTAATAGCTCACCTTAACTGATCACTCATCAGAGCGTGTATGGTAACACCCATTGTTTCATGTTCTCTGTGTATGTGTGTATATCTCTCTCTCTCTCTCTTCCTACTGTATTTTCCACTGCATGCATCCGATGAAGTGGGCTGTAGCCCATGAAAGCTTATGCTGAAATAAATCTGTTAGTCTCTAAGGTGCCACAAGTACTCCTGTTCTTTTTGAGGATACAGACTAACACAGCTGCTACTCTGAAACCTGAATATTCTTGTAATTTTTGGTGTAAGGGACCACCTGTCAAAAAGAAAGCTTACCTTTGGGTGGGAAGATAGATCAGAGTACCCAAGGGAACTGTATGTGACTTCATGTTAAGACTGTTGTAATTTCTGAGAAGTTCACACTTTATACGTTGTTGTTGTAATCTAAGTACAGAACTCACAACCAATTTGGGGTGCATGCAGTGCTTCTTAGCAGTCTGCCCTGAGGTTGGAACATATACCTTTGAGCCACTCCAGACAGCTTGACAGTGGCTACTGGAAAACCCAAGGGCAAAATGATAAGACGCCCCTTGTTAAATATTTTTGGCTGACAGAGGGAGCAAACTATTCTCTGGACACAGATTTGTTATAAACAGTTTCCTTTTGGACTAGAATGTGTTGAGTCCCCTCACCTTTCCCTGACTTCAGTGGGAGTTGGAAACTTTCAGTGCTCCACAGGGGCTGTTCAATGTATAGTCTGAGATGGGTCCCTGATAAAAACTGAAATACTGTGAGCACCAGTTCCTGTATGGATTCAAAGAAGGGAGAAAGACAGGTGAAGCTGGGGGAGATGCATCACTACAGGCTGTATTTGAGAAGCGAAGCAACTGTCTCATTTCAGTTGACATACGAGGCATGAGAGTAGAGAACCTTTACATTCCACCATTTAAAGGTCTAGGTGATAATAACCCAAGAGGTAAAAATAATATGAGCACATGATAAAACTTATTTATCTTAAGTGTAGAAACGTACAACAAGCCAGAGATACAGATAAAAATAAAAATGTAAAAGGGCTATCATAGAAAAGAGCAATAGCCATATAATTTTCCTAGTCTCTTTGATCGTGCAAGAAATACACATAACTATTAACAGAAGAGGAAGATGGGTGATGGCATTAGACTGGAATTTGGGATACCTGGGTTCAAGTCCCAGTTCTAGTCCTTTACTAACCACCTAATACAAAGAGGCCCCAATTTCATTCACTACTAAAAATACAGCTCTAGTAAGCTAGCAGGATTGTTTGTCTATCATGCAATTTGCAGATATCAAATACATGAGAGCTGAGTTCTAGAAACTGACCATTTTAAACATGAGGTTTAATGATCCATGTTATTTAGATTTAACAAGAAATATTAAATATCTCAAGATTTTTTTTTTTGAACACGCATTGAAATCTGTACAAGAGACTCTTTTTAGCAAGCAACCTCTTGACTTAATATTGGCTGCATCTGGACAGCTTTTTACCTATTCCCCTCCCTAGCTCACCAGCACAATAATCTCACCTGTGTTTGGCATTGCAATTCTACTAGAATAGCTCATGTCATTATGTGAAAGTTTGTAAAACTCCATAAAACTTAAGTACAAGCAAATTAGGCAGAGTGAAATCTGTGTTAAAGAAGTATTCAGACTGGTTGCCTAACAGAGAAGATTTTCTAATTAATATATGAGGTGGTCTATTAAGACACGAGATTTCCTGCTAAGAGTGGTCTGTTGTACATTTCTGTCCTATGTTTAACACTAAATATAAAAGTTCTTTTTCCTTTCTGGTAACGGTAGAGCAGGCTAGATGGAACTTGAAATAAAGTGTTTAACTACATCAGGTATAGCAGTATTCACAAAGGAGGACAATGGTTCTAGCCCCTTTTGGTGATCAGAATTTAGAAAACCTCCATTTTCTGTTATCCATAAATAGACAAAAAGAAAAAAAGATTATAGAAATGAATGAATGGCTCTTCCATATGGGCAAAGAGAAGACACTAATAGAAAAATGATAAAGGACAAAAATGTAAAAACACATTGGTTATGCAGCAAACTACAGGAGTTTGGAATGCAGAGGTCCTCCTCTCTTGCTCCTCCATCTTAAAATTAATATGTGATCTGTACAGGAACAATTCATAGATGGCATAGGGGCTAAACAGGCCAAAATCTTAAAGCCAAATCTGAACAACTCTGATTTTCAGTAAAAGTCTGAGCAATGCTAAATTTGGAAAATTCAGATTATGGCATCAACTGGAAATGAATACTTTGTTCAGATTATTTATTATTATTTTATTGTAATTAGTACTTCCAATTTTAATGTAAATTTAGTGATGGTAACAGTTGCAAATCAGACATCCCTAGAGATCCCTGGGGATCTAAGTCAACACTATCTTTGGTTGAAATGACTATATCAATGCTGAAATGACTAACAATTGTATTGCTGGAGGTTTTGTGTCAATATTTGCCCTTTAGGAGTTGACTGAGACTATCAAATTCATTTCATAGTGGCTACTAAACATCAATGATATGGTAGCAGCTTTCATTCATATCATCTAGATTGCAGTTGAAACAGCAACCTAGATGTGAAAGAATTTGTGTCCTATTATCAATATCCTGAAGAATCCAGTCCTGCAATTCTGCTTCCATCAGATTTCTTTTCAGAAATATTTCTACAGCGCTTGCTTTTGGTTATCATCTCATTCCTGAGGTGAGGAATAAAGATAAAAGGAAGTTTGAAAATGTCAGGAAACTTCTTTCCTTTTCTACTATGATTATGTATTTGACAACCAGAGAGCCATTCAGAAATGAGAGGTCGACAGTCAGATATGGTTCTCTGCGATAAACAACAGAACACTGGAAAGTGCTCATTTCATAAGTCGCTTATGTTTTGGGTAAGAAACAGAAATGGGAGGGAGTTTCCCTCTTGGGAGTCTTATTTCATATTTCAGTATAATTAGCCAGATGATAAACAGGCTTCTGTTTTCCATTTGAATGGCCAATAGACAGCCATTTGGGACACTGGCTCATCAAATGGGTAATAATAACTATAAAGTTTATGTATCTTGGCTGTCATCTATCCTGAAACCTGTGGTGTCCTTTGTTTCAATAAAGAACCTGCAAGAACATATAAAATAATTGTCTTTCAAGGACCTGCCCGATGACGAGTAGCATACAGATGATTGTCTTATTTTTAAGGACAACATTATAGAGTCCAAAGAGGGACGGGTGGATGGATTATTTCTTCCCTTGCAATATTATGGGTGAAATCTTTTGTTCCAGTAGGAGACCCGTGTAAAACTTGAACTTGTGAGAAAGAGCCCATTCCCTTTTAGTGGGTCTCTGTGATATGCTAGTGATATGTTAGCACTGTTCTTCCTACTGAATATTAAGCAGAAATGAATGGTGCTGACTTTTGCCAGATCCTGGAAGTATTTCTGAAGGAGTGTCCCAATATTCCATTAAGAATTTATTATTTTTAAAAGGCCTTTTTCCTATATTTTAAATTCTGTGTCAAAGGTTAAATAAAGATGGATAGGGCACTTGTGAAATGACAAAGAAAATTCCTTAGGTCTTATTTGATGCTTCTCTGTAAATAGCCATGGCGATATACTACTTCACAGTGTGTTTGCTTTCAGATGAATTATGTTACTTCAAGCTTAGTTCCTTTCTAGAAGAATGACAATTATACATATAATTAATACCTGAAATAAATTTGCATTTTTGGTGGAATGAAGACAATCTAACTATGGAAGATAGAAGTTAAAAAAAAAAGTGAAATGGATATTTACCTCCAAATTCCTTTCTTTTCAATTTAACATCAGCTCACAGTCACAAAAGCTTCCCTGGCTGCGATGCTAAGTAAGTCATATGAAATACTGCTCTGATTCCCTGCTGATTTACCGTTCTAACTTCTAAATACGTAGCTACTATTCAGACTTGAGTACTTGTCTGAAGAGCTTTGTGTTATCTGTGGGTGTCTAGTAGTTATAACAAGGAACTTTCATTAAATGAAGCCCAGTTTTAAACATTGTATCTATTTATTTGATCCCTCTGTAAATTTTTGAAAGAATCCAGCTGACTGTTTATACTAACTCACCTAGAATTTCTTAATTTTCTTCTGATTCTCATCAGCTCCATGCTTTGTAAACATGGTTCCCTTAGTAAAGTCTTGAAAAGAAAGATGTTTAGTGAAGCCTACATTATAAATATTTATTTTATCTCCTAAGATATTGCACTCTCCCATTTGCTTTAAAAATATTTTGTAATTAATTGTCAGTGTTGCTACTTTTTGTCAAAGAATTTGTGATCTATTTCATAAATGTTCTATATACAATTTGAACTTAAAATCCATGCATTACACTGTGAATCTAAATCTAAGAAATTCCACAAGATTCCTGTTTTCTACACCTCCTATTTGCTTAGTATGGTTTCCTCACCCTAGTTACCTTGCTGGAGTGTGAACAGATAAAACAAAAAAACAAAACAAAACAAAAAAAAAGAGGGTTGTATGTATCTATGTCAGAAGGGAATGAAGTGAATAAAAATTAATTGTTTCTAGCTCGGGGGGAAAAAATTGCATGTTATTAAAAATGGATGTTTTTAAAATATACACATTAGTTTCAGCTTTCACAATGGGAGACTATAACAATACTTGCATAATCAGAGTTTTCACTTTACCTTCTTTTCATTCTAACTGGCCACAATGATGTAGAAAAGGAACTATGTTGAGTATGAAATACAGTGATGAGTAAATTTCAGAAGGTCTAGTTCTAGATTTGATTCCTAGATATGATACATATTTGTTTAGCACTAACAATGGTGCTCATTGATGTATAGTATAGAGAAGCAAAGACTAAATGAAAATTGGAAGGATAGGCATCTTAATGACAGGGTGCGTCAGGAAATGTAGAATTGGGGAATTTATCTGAACCCATAAGTATGGGGGAAAATGTGATTAGGTATCCTGATAGAACAAGATCCTTTCTCAAAATTTCTACTTTTTATTAGGTATGAAATACCAAATGAACAGCCTTTCCATAAAGTATTTTAGTTCCTGTATTTTCTAGCTCTGACCAGATCACTGAAATGTAGAGTTTTGAAAATATCTAAAACCTTATATAATATATAAGGTTAAGTAAAAATTTCAGAACTTTTAAAAAAGGTAAAGTACAGTTCTAGAAATGACCAAAATCAAGGAAGGATGCTTGTTTCTTCTGCACCTGTTCACCCATATCCTTTATCTATCTTTTGTCTTTGTATTGGATGCCTTAACTATTGAAATCCCTTGTACCCAGTTAGAAGCATTCAGCAACAAAGATCTCCACCTCTTTTAAAATTCTTGGGATGAGTAAGAAATAGCAAGTCACCTCTATATAACTTCCAATCACCCAGTCTGTGCTCGTCCCTACTATACTAACATCCTTCTTCTCAAAATGACAACTAATGGTGCCGTTCTAGATGGTCAATACTTGGCAGATTGATTGGTGAGTTGAATACTCATACGTAGATGAAGACACCGGGTAATACAAAGGACCAAATTCATTCAAGCTGGTTTATGCAGATAAACATATCTGGATACCTGGATACCTCCATTGCATGGGGAATTCACTTTGAGTAACAGCTGGCATTGGTATCATTACTGTCTTTCCCCATGGTCCTTGTCAGTGGAGGGCTAATCTTATTTGTACCCGAGACTTCCATGAGCCCCATGGGACTTTGTGGCTCTGCACTGGGCTATTGGCTAAATGCCACAATCTGGCCTTCAATCTGTTCCTAACAAACATTTATAGACCTAATATTCAACTCAGTTTTAAATATGGATCTGAAACCAGTGCCTTCATAATATTTACTATGTTAAGAAAGTTAACAAAATACTGGATATTTATGCTAGCAGAAAATACCCCCCAAAGTACAATTTATTAGGACTATCTATCCATTGGCCTTTACATGCATGCCCAGTGCCCTTCTCTTTTCTTCTTTAGGTAAGTGAACTTACTTAAATTCACCCATAGCTAAAAATTAGGACGATACATGTCGTCTGTTCATTTCTTCTTTAGGTACGCACTCTAAGACACTTAAGCATGGCCATCATTACTGTCTCCATTTATCACTGCTACTGTTTGCCCCTTCACCTGAGAAGAAATGCAGGGAGTCATTTTCTACCATTGTTAATGGTGCATCACCTATGTGCCACTAGGGGTGCTGAAGAAAAGTGCAGTCAGCACATCATTCTTAAGAGCAAATCCTTTGCTCAGGTGCTATTTTTGATTTCTATTGTCTTTGGCAGCAAGGGGGTCTGAGGATCATGATGTGATACACTGCACCACACAAATGGGGGATACTAATTTTCAGTATCTCTTGTGGATAAAGAAAACAATCTGTAGCCCAACAACAGACAGCTAGTCAAGAAGACAAAAAAGGAACATGACTTGACATGCAAAAATTTTTTTCCTCCATGTAAAGCCTATATTTTTAGCATTGGAAATTGACATTTTTAAAGCTTTTGCAGCTTTGTTGCAGTTGCATTTTCTAGCTTCGGTGCATTAATCAGTTAATAATTTAATAAAATTCCATAGTATTGTGTAATGAGTACATATCAGACCTCTGTATTGTATGGCTTTTCGACCCCTTGGGATCCTCCAATTTAAGGGAAATATAGAAAATCTCCATTGGAGTGAACTCTAAGGACCAGTGACACAGGAGAGCAGTGGTTTATTTAAACTTTACTCACTTATCCTCTGCAACGCGGGTTGCCAGGAAAAGTAGCTCTTGCTTCTTCTAATTTTGGACAAATAAATAATTTCTACCAATCTCTTATAAGGAATATCCATACATGGATACGCTTTTTAAATATTTATATGTACAAATTATAAATAACTTTACTTCTCGCCTTTGGGAAGTCCCTAACTTTGACTTCTTATATTTACCAATGTACTATGAATCATTCTGCCAAACACCTGCCCTTAATGTGAATGATATATTTTATTTCCATTCCTGGAGAAAAAACCCCAACAACTATGCATGATCATTATTAATCACTCACAAATTTAAGAATGATCTTACCTCTTAGCTATTCATCAAGATCAGTATCCTTCCTTTAAAGAAACAGACAAATCAAAACTGACGTACAATCAAACTGTGGATACAAGATCCAAGTGTATAGCTATTACCAGAGTGGATAACTCTCCAATTTTTTAGTTTCGGTATTTTTATTTCTTACCGGCACCCTCCTTTAAAGTATGAAACCATAAAACTATGTCAACCTGTAGACAACAAATTGTTATACTGAGCAATAATGTACAGTTTTCAAAAGCTGCTGGCACTATAGTCGCAGTTCCTGAGATGCTGCAGTTCCTACAGGGTGTGCAATGTTGAGGAGGTTCTCACCTCAGCAGGTGCTCCAAGAACACTGCACATGAAGTAGGCACACTTGCTTCCTGGAGCGTAGCCTCTCCACCACACAGTTCTAGTACAGCATATTGTGTGCTGCCTCCCACTGGTCAGTCTGCTACACGCAAGTCCTCTTTGGAAAAGCTATTTGTGCGGCAGGTGCCAAGTTTGCAAAGTCCTGTCATTCTTTGTTGTTCCTGTACACTTGGTGGTGAGGAGGCACTATGCACCTTCTCTCCCTTGCAAGACCTGTACAAGGCTGGACCCAACCTTGCCCCGTGTTTGTCTGCATGTTGCCCCATATAGGAACAGTTTCTGCCCAAATAAGGTATGACTCAGAATGAAGATTTGGGTTTAACTATATAATATTTTTAGATAAGCACTTGGTGTTTTCTGAAGTTTCCTTCACTTTCACTATAATGCACAATTTCATAAATTCAGTGAGCTTTGTCTTTCACTTTTCTGCATGTGGGCCTGGCTCCAAATATGTTATGGAAAACATTATTGTGGTCCACGCTAGCATCCTAAAGAGGCAGAAATTAAAATGGAGGTGGGGGAGGGGGGACTGTTGGTGTGTACATGTGGACATCATGTTGCCTCGCATCTTTGCTCTTTCTGCTTGCTGGGTGGAACTTTCTCAGTATGGAATTCCAAATGACTATTCTTCAAGGTCCTCATTGAAAGAGACTATGGAACTTTTAATAGTCACTATGAGGAATTAGCTAAGAAAGGAAGTGAAAAAATGCTTCAGAAAACAATTTTAAGTAAAGCCTATCTGCAAAGATATATGCTATATCACTAAAAACAAATAAATCACAACCAATACATTTGCTAACCTAGGCACTGCTTTACAACCACTAGAATCCCTTGAATACATTGAGAAAAAATGCAGTCCATTTATTAGAGAGACCTATCATCTCTCAACTAAATCCCACAGTCCAAACTCAACTGACATCCCACTGAATTCATTGGGAATTTTGCATAAAAGAGGACTGTAGGATCAGGTCATAATTAAAGTCCAAACTGAACCATCAAATGCATAGAGAAGGTTTCAGATAAGCAGCTTATTTTAGGGGATAAATATATGCTGAAAGCCAAAAAATTCTCCCACAATCCAAATGGTGTGTCTGCACTTTTCTAAGTTTTGGCCAACTGATTCCCTAATGGGATATTTTTAGTATGAAGCACATACAAGTACAAGTCAAATTTTCTGTCCTGATACTAATTTAAATACGTGCCAGTTCATATGTACTTTTTCTCCATCTTAGAAGGAATGACAGATGTAAAGTCAGTTTCTCATTGCCAAAGATATTGATTGACATCTTCACATATATAACAACATAATGTCAGCGTCCCAGTTCAAGTGGAAGTTCTCAAATACAGCCCGGAATAAGTGAGTGAAGTCCATGGGCAAGATTCAACAGAGATTTGAAACGGTGTAAGCTACACTTCTGTGTGAAATTGGTCCCCAAACAGGTCTAAATGACTAAGTATGGGAAATTGGTGCACATTGAAATTCAATACCCAGGATCGGATCTTAACGCTCACTATGATCCTTTTGTGCCCACTGCTTAGGAATCTGCCAGCATGGGGAATTTTTTCACTAGTGACAGTGGCCCTGGATAGAAATGATATAATCTTTGGCCTTTTTTGAAAAACACTAGACCCAATTTTCGACTGCCTTGTAACTAGTTATTTACCCTTGCACATAGTGAATGTAACACGCTACCGAGTTTTGCCCTCACTTTGCACAATGCCTGGAAGTTGGAGATAGAAAAACTCAGAATGAAATAATGTGCACATTTTTATCAGTCAGAGTAATTAACCATTGGAACAAGTTACTAAGGGGCATGGTGGGTTCTGCATCACTGGCCATTTTAAAATCCAGATTGGATGTTTTTCTACAAATATGTTACTGTTCAAACAGGAAACAATTCAGGGAGGTCCTATGGTCTGGGTTATACAAAAACTCAGACTAGATGATCCCAATGGTCCCCTTTGGCAGTATAATCTATGAATATGAAATGTCAATGACTACACAAAGTGCAAGGCAGTGGAGAATCACACCCATTGTCTGATTAGCTAATAAAGGATAGCTAATAATTACCACAAAACAATGTTTGTATTGTCAGCTTGAAAAGAGACGACTACAGGGGGATATGATAGAGATCTGTGAAAATCATGACTAGTGTGGAGAAAGTAAATAAGGAAGTATTATTTACTCCTTCTCATAACACAAGAACAAGGGAGTCACCAAATGAAATTAATAGGCAGCAGGTTTAAAACAAACAAAAGGAAATATTTCATCACGCCATGCACAGTCAACCTGTGGGACTCTTTGCCAGAGGATGTTGTGAAGGCCAAGACTATAATAAGGTTCAAAATACCTTCATGGAGGACAGGTCCATCAATGGCTATTAGCCGAGATGGACAGGGATGGTGTCCCTTGCCTTTGTTTTCCAGAAGCTGGGAATGGGCAACAGGGGATGGATCACTCATTGATTACCCGTTCTGTTCATTCCCTCTGAAGCCCCTGGCATTGGCCACTGTCAGAAGACAGGATACTGGGCTAGATGGCCCTTTGGTCTGACCCAGTATGGCGTTCTTATCAGCAATATCCTTGGTCTTTGTGCACAGAGATGTCAGTAATAGCTTTTACCTATTCTCTCTCATTACAAATTATTCTCTATCTCATTTGTTCTGTGTGTGGCAGCAACGACAAAACACTTTGAACTAACAAATCACACTCAGATATGATAGTGACCTGTTGGATAAATACTAACCATGTGTTTGAGCTGTACGACCATTCCAGAAAACCCTCTCAAATGGATGCTGACACACTGAGATCCATGCTGAAAGTCAGGAAGGATTCCAAATGATTCCTACAATCCTGCCTGCATGCAGAGCTCGGCAGACAATCAAGAGATCCAGCCACAGATCTCCGAAACAGTAGAATTCATCTCCAAAGATTTAGTGTTTATAATCCTATTATTTTCTAATCCTATTATTGTAATGTTTGGATGAATTGAATATATTTCCTGCTTAATCTCTGTGTGATCTCACATATTTCCCATCAACAATGACTCCTGGCTAACCCTACAAGTATTTTGTCCTTCAATACTTATATAATAAATAAAAAAAAAATAGTTAGGGACAGTATGTTTTCTGTATCATGCATCTTGCTGCTAGATAATGCTTCAGGACAAAGCTGGTACTTAACAAAGAGCATACGGAAGTTTGATTCTCAGCTCCTGTCTCTTCAAACTCTGGGTTTTTATCTTTTACTCACACAATTGACCACATTTAAAATGCCTGGTTTCTTTGCAGACTATAGACTCAGAACACACATATCTATAAACATTTGTGTGTGAGTGTATCTCTGTAACCAATAGCTACACATTGAGTTATTGTACAATATATAGAAAAGAATGCCATGCAACTGTGAATTACATGGATATAATGCCATCAAGGGGTTTAATGATGACATCATAAATTATATGAACAAGGTACAAGTGGACTGGTATTTAACCACAAATCCAAGATGCTGTAATAGCCTTAATTTTTAAAGAGTTGTCTGCTTTTTCCATTGTCCATTGCATGATATTTTTGTTTACGATTTCCTCCTTTCCACCCCCTTCCTTTGCCCTCTTCTCTCTCGCCATCCTTCTTTCCTCTTCCCAGTTTCATGTCTCCTTCTTCATCATGCTCTTAGAATGCCCTATTTCAAAATGATTCAAGTTAAATAGAAGCAGCCTATTTCTCCTTTCATTTAAACCAGTGTTAATCAGGGAGTCAATGGAATTATACTTGTGTAACTGCGAGAAGGCCCTGTGATGTGATCTATAGACCTAAGGTCAAGGCAAAGTTCAAGGCCCAGAAGGCCCCATTCCTCAAGCACTGCTCAGCATGCTCCTGGGAAAAAGACCAGTATAAATTCCGGAGGGTGGTGGGGACAGAAAATAAAGAAGCCATTTTCTGGAGGAAGACTACTGTGCAGTGGCAGGAGAAGAAACTTTTACTGAAGGGGTCTGCTTGTGAGTCCTGCCCCCCATGACGCTACCCTGGGGAGCGGTAGAACCTGGGGCAAGGGTACTCAATGGTTGCAGGCATTGGCCCTAGACTGTGGGGTTTCAGTCAAGGACTATAACTTAGTTGTGGCCACGCCCCAAACTGAGACACAGGGTGTGGTAGGAAGTGGCTCAGGGGAACGTGGGCAGTGGCTGAACCCAGACCATCCCACAACATTACACTTTCAGGGCCCTGGGCTAGGATCTGGTAAAGCAGGAGGGGCTGAGGCCCCCTACCTACCCCAGAGCCACAGCTCCTGGCTCCAAAAATGGCAGGGCAAGGGATTACAAGCTAAGAAGGCAGCCCAGCAGGGACCTTATCCAGAGAGCAAAAGTTATAGTGAACTGAAATAGAGACTGAGGTCAGAGGCCCAAACTACTAGGCCTACTGACCGAAAAAATCCCTCTGCTACAGACCTCTTGACTCAAAAAACCTTGTAATTCACGAGCTAGATATAAAAGTCAAAAAACATGGGACACACGTGACAATACAAATATGAATTATAAGATTTGTTTGTACTTGCTAGAGGTGTGTTTAGTTCTACTATAGATGTAATATTGGGCTGTCCTCCTCTCTTGTGATGATTGTGTAAACCTGTTTTACTCTTCTTCACTCCCCATGAAATTTAGGTTACAGTTACATATACAAACACAATCACACAAAATCCAACCCCAGTTGCATCAGTTCGGTTACACTGCATACTCTTCTTTAGGAAAAAAAACAGCCATATAAGCAAATGATGAAGGCTCCATGTTCAAGAAGTCCTACCACACAGAGTTAGGATTGTCTACCAAACATCGTACCTATGTTGCTACTCTCCATATGGTCCCAATGTGCATGGGGGTTGGTAATAGAGGAGACACTTTTTGCAGGTAGTTCTCATTTTACCTATTCTGGTATCAAAACCAAACCACAGTTCAGTTTAGCGTAGGGTTCTTTGGGATCTAAGTCATTGATTTGCCCACAATTTAATGGGATGCTGTTTTTTCCCCTCTGCTTGTAGTCCTCTTTGTGAAACCCAGTTAAATAAAGTGGCTGCTCCCAACGTAGACATCTGCTCCTCTCGCAGCATAAAGTTCAAAGAGCCCATTATCTAAACCCCTTTGAATGCAAAACATATTAGGGCTCTGTATAGAAGCAAATATCGATATTTCAATTTTTGTGCTAATATAGCTATCCAGTTATGGAAATCCAACATGTCTGGTAGCCTTTCTTCTTGTTTCCACTGGACAACTCAGTGCAAAATTGTTGATATGTTGGGCCACAAAGTGCACTATTTACCTCAGCCAACGAGCCACAGAGTAGGAAATAGGTGCTCTGGAACTTCTTAGCAGGCAGGCTCGGCACTTTACAGGCACTCCAGCACATGCATCACAAATTATTAGTCCACTTCTGGGGGTACAATAGAGAAAGACTTAGACCCTCTGAGCCCCCCTCCTGAATTACAGAAGGAAAATGCTGTCGATGAAGAAAGGAAAAAAAAAGATAGCAGTAGGGTCTATGGGTTTTTATCTTTTACTCACACAACTGACCACATTTAAAATGCTTGGTTTCTTTGCAGACTATAGACTCAGAACACACATATCTATAAACATTTGTGTGTGACTGTATCTCTGTGGATCTGATTAGTGTGTGAACTAGGAATAGTCTTTGTGAAGGGAATGTGTGTGGATCAAGGGTCCTTTGGGTTTGGGGTCAAAAAAGAAGAAGAGGAAGGTCACCCAAGTATAGCTATGGAGGAGGACAACAATCACATGGTGAATGAAAGGGAAAGAGAACAATTAAATAACTCTAGTGGGAGAGAGATGAGAACTCCATCCATTTGCATTAGGATACAAACCCAATGGGAACTTTACAACATCATCAGTTTTGATGAGTGAGTATATGCCTCAGTTTAATTATCTTCTCTACCTCTGTTCACAGACCAGCATCCCTCTTATCTGTAGCTCCCTGCGCAAAATGGCCCTGAATGATCATGTCAGTACTTTCCGTAAATACTAAAAGTATATGACAACATTTAACGAGAGACAAGCATAAGACTATTGAGATGCAAAGTGTTCCAGCGAGAATACTATTCCCCCAAAAGCAATTACAAATGCACACATTAATAAAATAATATTGACTTAGTCAGGTCTTGTGGAGGTCTGTGTAGAAGGCAGCTACAGCCAGTTCCTTTCCTGAAAAGTGAATGTCTGCAGGAAGGATGCTCAGAACAAAATCCTTTTGGAAGTCTCAGGTTCTCTTTAGGAGACACCCAACTGGGTCAGCAGAAAAGTCCAGTAACTTTATCTTTTCTTACAAGACACACATGCATGAGTTGGCAGATACAGAAATGCTACAAGTTTGCACTTGAATCATCAGAGGATGAAGGCTGGAATTTTCAAAGGAGCCCATTGGAGCTAAGTGTCTTCAGTTCCTTTGAAAATCCCAGCTGAAAATCTTAAGGAATTGCTGATGGTTGTTCCACACATACTCAGGAAGAAATTCAAATTGGTGCCAAGATTCCTTGTAATGATTTTTAATGAAAAAGTGCCAAATTTGGACCAAAACATTGCAGACTACTAATATGCAGCTGTCTGTGTACCCTTAGGGTTTATATTTAAATTTACCTATGTACCCTTAGGGTTTATATTTAAATTTCTGATAATATTAAACACTCGGGACAGGTCAGACATTTAGATTGACTGAGTGCTGAATACTGACACACCTGTTTGCCTGAAAAGAGAGGCAATCTCATGGAATGCAGTGGCTAATGGATTGCTGTACTGCAGTACAGGAGGGAAGAAATTTCAAAAACTATTATACTTAGATTGTAAACTCTTCAGGGTAGGGACTCTCTTTTTGTTATATGTAAGTACAGTGTCTAACACTATGGAGGCCTGACAAAGGATCCATTGGCCACTGCATTCCATTAGATTACATGCCTGACTGAGGCCTCTAGGAGTGACCACAGTGTAAATAATAAAATAAAATAAAATAAATAATAACAAACAAACAATAATAATAATAAATACCCTTGATGCCAACGGGCATTCAGGCAGTCTTCTCTTCATTATGCTTGCTGACCTTGCATGGTCTTTTTCAGTGCACTGTGGTTTTTTACCTGATGAAGTAATCTGAGAAGCAGATACGGGTCATTACAATAAGACAAGAATAAATATACTGTACATTGCCATTGAGTGAGTAATATGCCATACAACAGAAGACATGCCAAGAGGCATTAAATGGACACTCTTTTCATACCCTGAAAACCTGGACTTCACAGATGATGTCGCTGTCCTATCACATACTCAACAGCATATACTAGAAAAACCAACTTGACTCAATGCATTCAGCCAGCAAATTGGACTGAAAATCAACCACAATAAGACAGATATCATGGCCTTTAATATTGCCTCTCCATCACCAGTACGGATAGAGGATTATGTTCTCACCAATGTAGAAACATTCACATACTTGGGAAGCACCATCAGCCAGGACAGTGGAACAAGCCGGGACATCCGGAACAAAATCAGTAAAGCCAGGAACTCTTTCAGGAGCTTAAATACAATCTGGAAATCATCAAAATACAACACCAAAATCAAACTGTGTACTTTCAACACTATTTATAGGTCAGAATGCTGGGGAATGAGAAAGTACGACATGTCCAAACTGTCTTTATTCCACGCAACCTGCCTCAGAAAAATCCTCCTTATCTTTTGGCCCAGAATAATCTCAAACCAAGATTTATTGACACAGTTCAGTCGAGAGGATCTGAGCACCATCATTGTCAGGAAGCATTGGAGATGGATCCGTCATCTGCTTGGGACGGAAACTGATTCCATCACCAGAGTAGCAATAAGATGGACACCAAAAGGCAAGTGAAAACGAGGCCGGCTGAGAAAAACATGGTGAAGAGAGGTGGAAGCTGAGCTGAAAAAACCTGGGGTACAGCTGGGGAACCATTGAAAGACTTATCAGAAACATACAGGAGTGGAGGAGCTTGGTCACTGCCCTAAACACCAGAGGCATAATAGGAACACAATGATGATGACATTGCACTTGTATAATGCTTTTATCTTCGGAGTCCCTTGCCATATTAACCAGCTACCTATAAGGTAGCTATCATTAACCCTAATTTAAAGATGGTAAAACTGAGGCGGAATAAGCTTAGGTGACTTGCCCTAGACCAAAGAAGGAGTCACTTTCAGAACTGGGATTAGAACTCGGGAATCCCCGGCTCTTAGCCCCATGCTCATACTTCATCTGTATCCCAGAACAGAAAACACAAAACCCTATTCATGACAAACACCTTAGGGTATCTGCTTTTATAACTGATTTTGATTTCAGTTTGGTTTTTCCCTATTACTAGATCTGGCCAAGGAGTATGTCAATAGGCTTGCTGACTATTGGAGAGGCACTAGAGGAGGGATAATATACAGCAATAATAAAAAAATAACCACTGTGGCAATTTCACATGTCTCTTCAATCTGGGTTCCCTCCTCTGGTCCCAATGCACCATGAGCAATGCCTCCTCTCCCCCGCCAGCCTCTCTACCCAAAAGGAGCAAGAATCCTAAATGCAATTCTTGGTCCCCTGCAGTATACAGTACAAACCACCAGATGAAGCTGATCTAGGATATACTATTTAATAGTCTGAATTTCCAAAGACCCTGAATCCTAGAAACTATGTCAAAAGGGTCTCTTTTAAACCAGCAGCATTGCTTTTTAAATATCAGGGGTTGATATATCTGGAGTCATCAGCCAAGCAGCAGCCAGATCAGAATCTGAGCAATAATGAATGACATCAGAGGAATGTATATTTATCATGTGTTGCATTTCCTGGCATACTGGAGTCAGGAGGGAAAACCACTGAACTAGTCCAACACTAAGGTTAATACTTCAATTAAATCATAGGCTTTATAAAACATTTAAATCTGCAGTTCCTACTTGGAAAACATTTCATAACTTTACTATCCTAACAGTGAAGAATGAGGGAACTAGGCTAGTCCTCTAATTACAGGCAAAGTGGAAGGTGCTTTCCAGTAATGTGGATACTTTTGATTTGGCAATACACACATCTTCCTGCACTTACAAGCACAAAAGGAAGCAGCTGCTGCATACAAGGAAGATCTGAGAGAGTAATCATTAGCAACAAGCAACATAAAATTCATACAAGGGTCCTGTGAGATGCATGAGTTAACAACTCTGGCATCACTAGTTTCATCTCTCATATGTGATCATATTACAACCCTGTTAACCAGAATATGCATCATCCAGAAAAAGAATTGTGATGATTTGCTGGTTGCCGTGCAATAAGGTAAATTGGTGGTACTGACACACACAGCTCTTTGGGGTACCTCATGCAGGTCTCAGAGGCTGCTGCTTTGATTGGAGTGCCTCTCTCCTTTTCAGCTGGCATCAGGCATTGCACAAATCACAAGAGCGTTCACATGCTGCTCAAAACATGAGAGGCTTCACAGGGAACAATGACAATATACTGAGAAATGGGAACCCCTCTCTCTGCTTTCAAGGTCTCAGAAGGGTGGAGGGAAGGCAAAGAGAGGACTTCCCCAATTGCAGTGGGCTGGAGGGTGGAAAGAGGGAAAACACTACCTTCCCTTCTAACAGCCAGGAGTGTGGTGAGAGGGGAAAAAAAGCCTGCACCCCACATACGCAAGAGAAGGCAGAGGTGAAAAAGGGTATTAAACACAAAGAGACACAAAATAATCATGGCTTAAAGTTGTGTTGCAATGTTTGTGCCACAGTATTGACTAAATAATGTGCTGATGTGTTCCAACAACATAATTGTATGCAGTCTTATTGTAGCTGTGTTGGTCCCAGGATATTAGAGACAGAAGGTAGATGAGGTAATATCTTTTTTTAGACCAGCTTCCATTGGTGAGCATCACTGGGGGCCACTGCTGCTCCCTGGCTCCAGGCAAGCACTGCCACATGCAAGCTTAGTCAAGGAGGTTTATTTCTCTGTAACACAGGTTAAGAAACAAACAGAACACAGGAACCCAGCCTTAACTCAATACCTGGTCCCCAGGCTTCAAAGCCACCCTTCCCCTTGATCTTTGGAACTCCAGCTGCTGGCAACTTCCCCACCTCCACCAGCTCTGCAGCCACAGGGTTGCTTCCGTAAGCCCTTGGCCCCCTTGCTCCAGGGACCCACCACAGAAGTTAGCTCCACTTCTGTGTAGTGTTGCTCCTTAGGGCTCAGCCTGTCTCAGTCTGTCCTCCCTCCAGCTGCCTCCTAGCAGACCCTGGTATAGCCCAGCTCTCTTTAGGCTCACCTGCTCCAGTCCAGGGGCACTGGCTTCAGTCT
Organism: Chelonoidis abingdonii; assembly: GCF_003597395.2. NCBI lineage: Eukaryota > Metazoa > Chordata > Testudines > Testudinidae > Chelonoidis > Chelonoidis abingdonii. Next base: position 60,787,400 of record NC_133774.1, on the reverse strand, counting down.
ATCCACAGAGACCAACTACACGGTGACAGTGAGAGAGACAAGTTTTCGAGTTTAGAAAGATACGTATGGCCAGATCAGAAGCTTGTCTCTCTCACCAACAGAAACTGGTACAATCTCCAACAACACAATGACATGCAGAAAACATCACAACACAATGTCAATGTCTCTACATGATGTAGTGGCTCTTCTCAACTCAGTTTGATGATGACAAGCTGTGTAAGATTTAATATTACTGCCCTAAGTCCTTTGCCTTGGCTGAGGTGGTGTTCTCTTCCACCATTGCATCTACCAAGTCCTGTCCAGCCCAACTGCTTCGGGTTGTTGCCAAAGTGTGTGGGAAGGAGAACAGTGAGAGTGCAGGTCAGGTTCCACTTATTGCTGTGCATTTGGGATCATGTCCAATGAAGCCACACAAGGGAGGATAGGATTTTTGTTCCCCAATCTGGCTCTAAATCAATATTAGTGCAAAAAGGATTTGTGAGTGGTTAATTAGATTTGCAAAATGTCCCTATTTTGAGAGCAAATATAAATGGAAATGTATCAGCAACAGGTTAGGAGTCAATAACTATTCAAAGCCAATCTGACTGCTTGGGGAGTAGGGGGGGAATCTGCTGTTTAAGTTTCTCTAATCTTTCTGGTCCACTTCACCTACCAGTGGGGCCCAGACAATAATAATTCCAGAGCACGGCTGCTTGGCCACAGAAGATCCCTTTCACCTTTAAGCCTCCACATGACTATGGAGCCAACATTTTTAAAACTCTGACAAACACTGAAGGCCAGTTAGGCTTCCCACCTTTAACTGCAAGAGCTTGGCTACCAAGGTAGACCCTCCTTCCTAAAAGCAAAAGTGCTTCTGCTCACAAAGCACAGGCAAGGAATTTCTCTAATACCTTCACTAGGTGACTCTCATGGCTGAGGTCAGTCAGCCACAAGAACAATAATGTCTCAAGCCTCCTGAGTGCTGTAACTTTAACACCAGAATCAAGGCTGTTATACTGTACTCAAGACATTATGTCTCTTGCAGCTGACCTCAATCAGCAGCCACGTAGACCACCCAGGGGAGAGGGAGTGTAAGGGGTACAAAAGGTTTTATTAAACCCAAAAGAACAAAAAGAAAAAGAGCCTTGACTCATCCAACAAAAGGAGGAAAGTTCTCACCTGGCAAGAAGCCAGGTGATATTTTTTTAAACAGTTTCCCCCACCCCCAGCTTTGTAGTCTAGCCACTAAAACCCACCTTATAGCTGCAGCTGCACAGAGGAGATCCTCCAACCTAACTCCCTTGACTAAAACACATTCAGCGTGCAGCTGCTAATACGGGAAAGAAGGGGGGAGGATACGAGTTAAAGGTTTTGCTGTATTGAGTGCAGTATGCAAAATCCAGAGAGCTGATTAGCATGAGCTCTCTGCTGCTTTCAAGTCTTCCCTATGGTTTAGTAACACATAAACAATTATCATCATCATCAGAATAAAATCCTTTTTTAAAAAAAGGCATTGGTGATCTGGTTAATTTATCCTGATGAACGACCCTCAAGAGGTTTGGACTGACCCATAAGCTTGAATGCTCAATTTCACATCTACGAGTCTGCACAATTGAGGTGGAAATCATGTAAGGCCAGATATTTGTGAGATTTCTGGTACTTCTGGATGGCTTCAAAATATCATGAGGATGGCCTTTCCTGTGATATTTTGGCAATTTTGCTTCCCATCCAGGGCAGAACCAACAAACTATAAATGGATACAATTGCAAAGGAAATTAATTAAATACAAATTATTAAAATATTTTCAAATCATATTAATAATTCAGTTAGAGATTCAGATTGGTTTTCATTTTAGCAGAACCAGTTCTTATTATTACTACCACTATTTGTAGTCAGGAGTGCTTAGAGTATGTCTACACAGCAACTAGACACCCATGGCTGGCCCGTGCCAACCAACTTGGGCTCAGGCTGTGGGGCTGTTTCATTGCTGTGCCCAGAAATCTACACAGCAATGAAACAAGCCCTGAAACCCCAAGTCAGCTGGCACGGGCCAGCCATTGGTGTCTAGTTGCTGTGTAGACATACCCTTAAAGGCTCCAGAGTGTGAAACAGTCCCTGCTCCAAGGAACTGACATCAGTGGTCTTGTCCGCAGGGTGGGGTAATGCACACTATGAGGGTGACATTTCTAAAGTGCATTAACATGCTGCATGTTAACTGATCTACATAGACTCTGCTGGTGTGCATTAAAGGATCACAACAACACTGTTTTAAAGTGCACTCTAGGGAATTTTCAGTGCACACTAGCAGGGTCTACATGGAAGAATTAATGAGCAGCATGTTAGTGTGCTTTAGAAATCATTACCCCTTAGTGTGCATTAACCCACTATTTAGAAAAGCCCTAAGTAAATTAGACAGAAAAAAGTGGCAGAAAGGAAGTATTATCCCCTTTTACACAACAGATACTAAGGAACAAAGGACCAGAACCTCAAACTCCAAAGGCACCTAATTCCCATTGAGTATCTAGGTCAAGGACATTAAATGAGTTGTCCAAAGACACACAAGAAGTGTGAGGAATTGAACCCATGACTTCTGAGTTCTAATCTACAATCTTAACCACAACAAATATCCTTTCCTTTTTCATCCCTATGAATCTGTTGAGGAATAAGACACAAGGCTATTATGCCGCTTCTGTGATACTGGCACAGGGATATATTTAGTCAAACCAAACTGAGTCATTTGTTGCTGTTGATATTAAACACTTTTCTTGTTGATATAAAATTCAAACGCTTTTCTCTGGAGGAGATTTGAATTTTCTGCTGGTGACAGGCATCAACAAAATTGAAAAACAGGTCTGAGAATAACCTTTTTGGAAGATAATTTCATTGTTTAGTTTATAATTATGAATTTTATTTATTGGGCTTTCAGCTCGATCGTGTTTTAGAGTAAAGAAAAAAACTATATGGAAAACGATAATGTCAAAGTTATTAGTAACATTGAACTGGCAAGAAGAAAGTCTCATAAAAGGTTTATATCAGGCAGAATAATGTCCAATATAACGAAAGGCTGGGATTATTTTTCCTCGTAAGAACTGCTGTGTCAGCCAAAGCAGGGTATACCTGTAATTGTCTTATGCCTGGACCCAGCAAAAAGATCTCTGAGACCTTGAAACCAGCAGAATGCTTTTCTCCGTTTGATAATAACTGTCCGTTATCCTTTCCGCTAAGTGCAGTGTGTTGTAAAAAAGAAAAGATTGCAATGTACATGAAAGAAAGAGGATCTATGTTAAAGTAATTGTGGGGGTAGTGGTAGCTGAGCATTGATTGGCCAGTTTACTAGTTTTGTTAGGAAAGTAGGTCAGTGAACAGCAAACCAGGATGGAGTTCAGAAACTTGTTCTCAGAAGAGCAAAATTCCCAGGTGACATCTTTATCCCTTCTCTGGCCCCTTTCGGCACCTAAAAGAGCTGAAGTGGCATAAAGGGGCCCTGAAAGTCCTGGATGTGACTATGGGAGGATTCCCTCAGCACAAGTACTGAAGAAGACAGGGTGTCCTCCAAGGAGCCCTTTGCAAACCCTAGCCTAGGGGACATGCTGGGGTGTGTCTGGGAGCAAGAAGGATGGGCTGATACTGCTAAGACTTATGCACATACTTAACATTACATACTGACCCCACTGATATCAACTGAAGTTTTGCCATTGACTTAAACGGAGCCAGGATTTTACCCTGTCAATAGTCCCATTTAAATCAATGGTGCTACTCTCCGTATTTAACGTTAACCATGTGCCTAAGTCCTTGCAGCATTGGGCCTCAATTAGCAGAGGTCTCTGGTATCAACCTCTGTTTACACAAAGGCTCTTCAAACTCTTTGGGACAGAGAGTGTCCTTTTATTCAGTGTTTGAATATGACTTAGCACCATTTGGGTCAGGTCCTTATTGAGGACTCTAGGTGCTATTGTAATACAAACAATAAATAACAACACTTACAAGCCTGCTGGTTGAATTGGCCATTGTGAATAATTTATGCCTTTCTTTACAACTAAACTGTTCACAGATACATGATTTCATTATCTCTACATTTAATTCATCATTTTTTTTCTGGCCAGTCTCAGATAAATAATTTGTCAATGATTTGTGCCATCAACTTGTTAAGGAGTTCTACCCTCCCGGAAGCAATATGAACTGCAAAGTAAAAGTGAGAGTGGAATAGTCCTTGCAAAAGCTATTCAGCTGACCCAGCCTTCCTTGTAATTGATCTAACTAGACCCACACAGCTCCAAGACTATTTCACATCCAGGTGGTGAAGGCTAGTGTTGTAGCACACAGCTGGAATAAAGAATTTAGATTCACAGTGTTAGAAAATGTTAATAAATGACCATTCCTCCAAGTGGATATGGTTTTTGCTTACCTGTATGGAAACCCACAAGACAACTAGTAAAGCTTGCCTATGAAGAAGACAAAGCTTTCTCAGGAGCAGGTCCAACAGGATTTAGGTACCATCACAAACCTCACCATCTTCTGTTCCAAGTGAAAGGTGCACCTCTTTGACCTCACTTTTTCTGACATAACCACAGAGAAGCACATATATTTAAAAAATATCACCATCTGAAGCTTAAACCCTAACATAACAAAACAGAACACAGAGCACACACGGTTTCATTCCCTGATAGAGGACGAGAGAGAACAGAACCCATACTAAGATGTTAGTCACATTGCTTAATGCATTAATGAGAGATGCTTAGATACCTTAATAAGTGCACAAGAATCTATATAGATTAGAATAAAATAGAAAAATACAAAAACAATAACAAAAAAACCCTAGGCGATTGGATTCAGTTAGATTTTTTAGAATCACTGAGACTTTTTTATTTTTCTCAAAAATGTTTGTTATCTTATTGTCGCAAATTACCTATCTATACCTATACACACTTAACACATTTATGAATACATATATATTATACATATGCATTGCACACAGAGACCAAAATGTATGTGCCCACACACACACTCATACAGTTGCTGCTATTAAAATGTCAGTGCTTACAAAACAATAGTTTCTAAGGTACTGCAGTTTCTCCTACATTGAGAATAAGAAAAAACAGTCTTTAAAAAAAAAACAGTATAGGGTAAACTTTCTGAAACATGGACTTTTAATTAGCAACCACTCTATCTGTGGCACCTTAAAGACTAATAGATTTATTTGGGCATAAGCTTTCATGGGTAAAACACCCAGTTCTTCACCCACGAAAGCTTATGCCCAAATAAATCTGTTAGTCTTTAAGGTGCTACCGGCCTCCTTGTTGTTTTTGTGGATACAGACTAACACGGCTACCCCCAATACTTGACACTCTATCTATGTGTATGTTAACATCTACTTCTATAGATACTGTACATACAGTAGCTACATACACAAAAAATACCATTTCTATTTGTCATACTTAGGTTTCTGCTTGTTTTTTTTAAAATGCTATGGTCTTCCTGCCCAATTCCTTACCTAGTTCCTTCATACATATTTTAAAAGAACAAGTACGATACACTGCAGATCATCCCTACCAGACTTGTTGCATTCTTTAGTTCTTTAATCTTGTGTCATAGCTGAAGGTTAGGCTGACCCATGTGATTCACAGCAAAACAAGTAGTGGGAGGGGGGAAAGCAAAGCAGATTCTTGTGATAAACTGTGTTTAATTCTATTTTGGAGAAAACAACCATCTCTCTTGGTAGGATGAAGGCTGAAAACTGCAAAAGCTCACACAAATATACAGTGCTGTATCATTTGTGGTTTAATAAAAACAATTTATATGCAGGGTAGTGAGTATGAGGAAAGTTATGGAAAACATTTCTCACCCAAGGACAGAGTACCAGATGTGCTAAGACTTATGGGAGCAATCAGAGGTGGCCAAGGCTCTGCTGTGGGCCTTATTAAGTTAGACTGTGATCCAGCACCTTCAACTTATTAAGCTGTCGGGAGTTTCAGTGATTAAAACCAAAGAAAGGTCAGCCACAGACCTTCAGAATTTCCCTGGACTGGTATTTTCTTTGAGGCCTTAGACCCTAATGAAGACACTTCACTTGATACGTGGATTTTTTTAAATTGGTCTTTTGAGCTGGATTTGTCCATAGCTTGAGAAAATCTTCAATAGGTTTTGCTTCTTCAGAACTCTGCATACAGTTATCAGAAATCCTAACCAATAGCAAGAGATGAGGCCTTATAGGATGGCTTTGCATATCATCACAGCAGAGATCAAAGGAACAGGTTAATAGGGATCTGGTGAAGTTTAATTACGTCCAAGTAAGGAATGAGGGTTAGTGGCTGTAGGTGGGACAGTTATAAATAAGCTTTCAAAGCTCTGATAGCTGAAGTCTAATGTTTGTAAAAGGTATAATAAAACTGGTATTTCTTATGGATTTAAGGTTGCCAAAATCAACCCACAAGTCCTAAAAAAGCGTCACAGCAGTAACACATATAATATGCTCCAGGTACATTTGATGTCATTTTATTTTCTGAGCTGGTCTTAGGTGGGTTAAAGGTTGTTGTTTCATCTACAAGGACATTTATTACTGCTTACAATCACTTAATTATAATACTGCCATGAAGCGTTGTTTAACTCAGCCTCTTCATCCCTTGTTATCTCCTGGTAGGGGTTAAAAAGTTAGCATGTCTGCTTGACTGTCTTAATCAGCTGTATTTTTTTCTTTGATGGTACCTACATTGAATATAATGGCATACACAGAGTGTACTTGTACCTCTGTAAATTATAAGACCCTATTTGTCATAGGTTTATAACTCAGCTATAAAAATGCACGGTGGAAACATGCCATAGAGGATCAAGCACTCAAAGGAGCAATTTTATTATTATTTTATATTATTTTTAAAACATCAGGTTGGCTAGTTTTTATGTTACAACCCCTTCCCCCAAAAAAACCTTTTCTATTTTTTACATGTTAATAAATGAAAAAAGCTGTTAAATAAAAGCAAAATGGGAGAGTTATCCTTTGTCACATTTTACATCCTCTTTTACCATGATATTTCGCTTACATTTTAAAATTGCTGATTTATTAAGTGTTCAAAGATCATCACAAGACATGTGCACGCATTTTTAATATAGCTATTTATATTGACATAACAGCAGCCAATATCATACAGCAGATCAATATTAAACTAAACAGGATTTTACATGCTAAACTGAAACTGCTCAGACTGAGCAATTATGATATACCAAGTCAATAATGATTGCTTTTAATAATATTTAAATGTTAAGCTCCGTCATCCAAAGATGATTCCATTTTCATGTTAAGATTTTGCTTTTTACTCACTGAATTACAGAAACTTCATTAGTGCCATAGCCACTGGCTGGGCAAGTCAAGCTAATGCTTGATGGCTGACCAGCTAGCGATTTGGCCTGAATCCTGACATTCCTTGATTTTAAACAGAAAACCAATCAGATCCCAGTAAGTCACTCCGCTGTGCACGAACATGTCTACAAGGTATTGAAGTAGTTGAGATGCCACAGCATCATAACAAACTTGATGGTGAAGCAGTGTTTCTCTAGAACACATATAGCTAATTTTATCAGTAGTGATGGGGTGATATAGTTGGGAGTAGCTGGAATGTTTCCTTTACTGTGAACTAACACTTTTCTTTGATCAGTTTTACTGCCAAAGTAGGGTGACCAGATGTCCCGATTTTATAGATACAGTCCCGACTTTTGGGTCTTTTTCTTATATAGGTGCCTGTTACCCCCCACCCCATGTCCCGATTTTTCACACTTGCCGTCTAGTCACCCTATGCCAAAGGAAGGTGAATACTGAGGGTAGCATTCATCATCTCTGGGTGGAGTTAGGAAAGGTAGCGCCACCATCCCTTTCCACCTATAGCAGCTTTGCCCTGTGGGACAGTCCTGGGATTATGGGTATGCAAGAGAGTTGAGTTATGGTTGCTGGAATTGTCTTTCCTTTGAGGATTTTAAAATCTCATCCATGATACCATGGTTCCTCCTCCCCCTCCATACAATTTTTCTATTAACTTTGGAAAAACAAATTGATGAATATTCCCAGTGTTCACAAGTGAGGATTTTGTAAAAGTCTGTCTGAGTTTTGCAGTCTCAATTGAACATACGTTAGGAAATACAGTGCACTCTACAGTATAAACTGGACTCTTACAGAGTAGATGGGCTTTTGCCTCCGCTGCCACAGCATACGAGGGGACAATCCACCAGTTCTCATAAAGGCAATTGATATTGCTTGACAGTCAGTTAGAAAACTGCAAGAAAATTCATTTTTTTCTATAGCACCATCTGGCATCTGCTGGCAGAACTACAAAGGAACATGTCAGATTTGGCTAATTGCTAACTGATCACATAAAGGGCTTTTATGGGACATGGACATTGAAACTTGAATAGCTTCCCAAGGCTGGAACGGCCTTGATACATAACATTCTACATGAATCCAATAGACCAGAGGTTCCCAAACTAGTTCCACTGCTTGTGCAAGGAAAGCTCCTGGAGGGCCAGGCTGGTTTGTTTACCTGCCGCATCCGCAGGTTAGGCCGATCATGGCTCCCAGTGGTCATGGGTCACCGCTCCAGGCCAATGGGAGCTGCTGGAAGCAGTGGCCAGTATGTCCCTCGGCCCACACCGTTTCCAGCAGCTCCCATTGGCCTGGTGCAGTGAGCCGCGATCAGCTGAACCTGCGGACGCAGCAGGTAAACAAACCTGCCTGGCCTGCCAGGTGTTTTCCCTGCACAAGCGGTGGAACAAGTTTGGGAACCACTGCAATAGACCAAACTGACCTCTTTTTTTCTGGTCATCATAATATTTAAAATAACTACCTGGTAGGCCAGAATATGCTCTTTGGAACTTGTCCACAGTCCATCAAGTAAATAATATATTATGTGGAAGCTGTAAAGGGTCTTTCTGGTCTTTTTGGTACATGTTGACCAAACTTGACTGTCCAGAGGACAAAGAAAGTCAGCCCATGGCATTGTAGGATACTTTTGGCAGATCCCTAGAGCATGAGTCCAGTGGGTCTGTCTCTACAGTGCTCTGTTTTCATCTTTTTTTTCAGGGTAAATAAATATTAATTTAAAAATGTTCCATGAAGGATTATCTTTTTGAACAAACAAACTCATATGCAACATGCATGCATTACATTTAAAAAGCACTCCTACATCTGAACACTTTAAGATTTTGAAACAAATGACAAGCACAAATAATGTCATTGTTAAGATTGAGGATCCATTTTAAATCTCTAAATCACATCTTTGTGCCTTTTTATTATGATACTTTTAGTACTATCTCCCTGTGCACATGGACAATTCTATGGGGCCATGGAAGGAGAGTGTGAGGAGGCAATGGCAACATAGCTCTGGTGGACCTGCTCTGCCACAGAGAGTTTATGTATGGAGAAGGCAGGTGTCCAGGGAACAGTGTAGGTACTAGTATCAGAGGGGTAGCCGTGTTAGTCTGGATCTGTAAAAGCAGCAGAGAATCCTGTGGCACCTTATAGACTAACAGACGTCTTGGAGCGTGAGCTTTCGTATTCACCCACGAAAGCTCACGCTCCAAAACGTCTATTAGTCTATAAGGTGCCACAGGATTCTCTGCTGCTTTTGTAGGTACTAGGTTTCCAAGGATGTCCTGAGTTCTGCGGGTCATGCATGCAGCTCTAAAGACATCTGTGGTTTTGGCTGATCTCCTGCATCTTCCAGTTCCTTTTGTGCCAGAGCGAGAGAGAGAGAAAACCAAACAACTACTGCACCCCACACCATTGATAGAAGAATTAGACAGAATGGGTCAGACTTTTAAAAAAGCTCAGTAGCCAGCAGATCCCTTGAAATTAATGGTGTTTCACCACGATAAATTTGGTCATTGGGCAATGGGCTGTAGAGAAAGTTCACTGGGCTACATTATATAATGCAGAAAAAGGAAAACAATCCTCCTAGGTCCAAAAAATTGAGCTTTACAAAGTAAATCAGTGGGGCTGAAGATAAGGACGACCAAGGGGTAAGTAGAATTATAAGTTCAGCAGCTTCAGAGACTACAGCAAGCTTCAGAGTAGCACAGCTTATGTGGTTTTTGTGGCAGAAGGTCAGGGCAAAGCAAATTTATTCAGTCTTTGCCCAAGGAGGGAAGGTTGGTCCATAGTTTCTACAGTTCATTGGGAAATATTGGTATGAAACAGTTTAAAGGTAATTTGCATAGTTTACATGTAAAATATTATTCTACATCTTGGCAAAGAGGCTAAGAAGTTCAACCCACATTTCTTGGGATTTGGTTACAGTCAAATATTTAATATTTTTTATTTTAAAATATCTTTTCAATTTCTGACATAAATTAGTTCAGGAACTACTTGGATTAAACTTGAGGTGGATGTTATTAGTAATTCTCTTCTGTGCTGCCCTATAGAGTTTATTTAGGAAATCCAGCTTTACAATCTTTTCTGTATAACACTTTCCTTGAGACCCAAACATTTCAAGTGCTACAAGGAAAATTAGAATGGAGTTTAATTTAGTTTTGAGCTAAGATCAGAGAGCCTTATATCAAAAAGCAGTTTGTAACACAGGTTAATAAAGAAATTGGAGTTAATACTTCAACTCAAATTCCAACTGAGAATATATATGATTTTTCTTATAAAATACAAATTCCAGTTAAAGTTTCACATTGTCCCCAGTCTTGTTAACCAGCAACCATGGTGCCCTGTAATGAAGAATTTTTTTAAAAACTTTAATCTGGTTTTCAATGAAGTGCCAAGCTACTATACAACCTGTGACAAAAATCAGACTACTAAATTAATTTTTGTGTTTTATGACAGTTGTCCTCAAAAAAGAAGCTGAATTCAGTCTGCTTGCAGCCATGTTCTAAGGTTTACATGATAAGAAACCCCTCTCATCAAGAGAAAATTGTCACGTGCATTTCAAATTAATATTTTTGATTAAAATATCTTTTTGTCAATTTACTACCTCTGGTAGCTGTACTGCTGAGAAGTACCTACGATGTCCTATGCTTCCAATATTGGGAACTCACTGTAAGGTTGTGAATCAACTTTTTTGTTTCTGATTTAATAAACTGTTTCTGATTTAAGAAGAGTTCTAGTATGTCTCTCTCTCCCCCTCGCCAATCTATAGGAATATGAACTTACCTATGGATACATAAATATGGTGTTAAATCTTCTGCAAACTCCATTATCTGAATTATGTGAAACTTTTTCTTAAATGCTGCATTTCAAATATGATGCACTGCCTGTTCCTGTTGTGCAGACACAGGGTATGTGTACACTGCAAGCCCAGGGTTTGAACTCAAGCACAAGCCTACACCCCCCATGCCTTTGTTTACACACAAATTGCACTAACTCAGGGCTCAGACACAGTGTCCCTGGAACCCATGGAGGTGGATGGTCCAAGTCTGAGTCAAGACAGGATCTAGGGTTCAAGCCCCATTGCTTTACACTGTAGATATAGACCCACTGGACTCATGCTCTGGGGGTCTTCCAAAAGTATCCTACAATGCCATGGGCTGACTTTATTTGTCCTCTGGACAGTCAAGTTTGGTGAACAATAAAGTTTTTCCACACTGCTCCATGAACAAAGGGCTAGAGCAGCCATATTTTGGAGGGTGCTAGGAAGTCTGGAATATTGGTGGTTGGACCGAGGCCTGCATAGTGTAGTTGCTGGAGCCCAAGGTTGGGACCCAGGTTTCAAGAATTCCTAAATTGACATTACCAATAAGTGTAGACACTGAAGCCCTAGGTTAACAAACTGAGGGTCTACACTAAATTGAATTCTACTTATCTTGGGCTTATACTGCAGTGTAGACATACCCATAGTAATAGTGACTTGAGTCCTTGTGAAGCAAGACATAGGCTTTCTGCATATACACATGCTTCTGCAACTATCTACAATACCGGTTCTGCAGAACACATGAGATCAACCCAGCAGCATAGGACTGTGAGTATGGCAGACTGAGTATGACTGGTGTTACTGAGTGATGGGACAAGAATTCTGCAACTCCTGTGTGCAGTGGATTAGATCTCTGCAACAGTTTCATATAGGGCAGTTGGAGGATGAAGTTGTGTCTGTGTTTGGGCATGTACATATGATGCGTCGGGAAGGTAGGGAGGAGGAGCAGTGGTTTGGCCAGTGGGTCAATGATTCGAAAGATCCAGGGTGAAATCCTGCTTCCATTGAAGTCGACTGCCAAACCTGTATTGAAGTTAGTGGGGACAGAATTTTAGCCCCTGTGTCTACAGACTTCTGCATAGTGGATATGCAAGGATCAAGGTCCTTATTTCAGTCCACGGGCTGTGGAAGGAACACAGAGCTGCCTTGCACACTGATCAAAGGTTTAGGGGATTGGAATCTACCAACTTCAGGCACTGTATGAATTCCCTGCACAAACCCTGCTTACTTCAGCTCTCTTGGGAGGCTGGGAGACAAAGGAACACATCTCATTTCAGCATTTTAGAGGGTAAATTACTGATACAGGGTGCGGATAGTTATTGCTGTTGCTAAGGTTGTATTTTATAGTTAATTTAGAAAAGAAAAGTGCAGCATTTTCTGTATATTGACCCTGCGTGTGTAAGTAGCAAAAGATTCTACCTTATCCTAGATACACATTTTGTCTATAACACTAGTGAATGGCTTATGTTAAAAATGATGCAATTTCTCTTGGATGGAAAGCCATTTTACAGTTTATTTATGTTTCATTCCATTTAGTATGCAGTATGGGCATGGTGCCACGCTGACTTTTAACCCTAATGGAGAAAACACACAAGTTGACTGTGGACCTCTAGGGAAAATAGAGCTTTAATGGCAATTTGAGTGTAAAATCTGGTCTCTGGAAGAAAGGTCACCACATCTGCATAACCCCCTTGAGTCAGGCTTAGAGCCCTGTCTGCCTTCAACTAAAGAGGCATTTTCCTGTATCTTAAGGCTGCTTTAGTTTGAGGTACACGGAACACATGACAGAATCAGGGGAACTGAATGATGTTTGTGCATGTTTGACTGCACTCTGCATCCTAAGAGAAGACTTTTCAGAAACCCAATCAATACTACAACCATGTCCCATACAGCAGCAATGTTGTTTCATTTTGTTACAAGAATGAATAGAAGTCTCACAACAGCAGGTATAATAAGCACTACTCAACCCTTGATATTCAATCACCTTTAACTGGTTATATCTATCTAAAATCCACTGTTAACTGGAGTTTTACAAATCCCGACTGGCAACCTTTTATGGCCCTCTCTACATAAAAATGCAAAACCATCAAAAATGTCTTTCAGTGCCATATACTTTTCTAAAGTTTCCTTCTTATATGTGCTAAAATGTTTCCTATTTTTTTGTTTAAAGCCTAGCATGAGGCATAGAGAAACTCTGTAAAATAGAGTGTTATTTTCAGCTTCACATTTTTTTTTACCATTACCATTCCAGTCATTCATGTATTACAGTCTTTCCATCTGAAAGCTTTTTTCCTGTGTTTTGGGCTTATATAGCAAGATAATCTTTCGCAAATAAAAATGTAGAAAACTTAAAGCCTGCAATTCTCTTTGGAGGATACAAAAAATATAAATCATATATTCTAGAGGATTTTAAAAATGGGTTTGACATTTTAATTTTAAATTATAAACATTAGCCTTTTAAATGCAGGGCAGCTTCAGCAGCAATGCTGATGGCATCACAAAAATGACTGTTGAATTGGAGAGATCATTACTTTGGCAGGAAGCAGTCACTCTTGCAATAGTGCTTTGATTGCTAGAAAGTGTTGAAAAAGTCCTGTACTTAAAAAAGCTATTGGTCTGAAAGCAGACGTGTCCACTATAAAGAAGTAAAGAAGGAAGAAAAAAATGCACTTAAACAGGGAAAGGCCTGAACAAAACTTCCAGATAAGAACATGCCCAGGATTTAAATCTGTATCCAAAATTTGTGATGAGCTCCAATTTCTACTATGGGCCAAGCCAAAATCCTGAATCCAGTTGCTTTCTCCCCAACCAGTAAATAATTTTTGAGGTACAGGCACACTTCTAAAATGTATTTAAAGCACAGGGCTTGTTCTTACAATATTACCACTAATATAGACCTTTTCATCCAGAGATCTCAAAGCACATTGCAAAGGAGAATAAGCATGGTTATTCCATTTTACAGAGAGAAACAGAGGGGAACTGACTTGCCCTGCATCATATAATGTAAGCTGGTTATAAGGAGAGCCAGGAACAGAACTCAAGTCTCCTGATTCCTCACCAGTGCCCTTTCCACTGGATCATTTTGTCTCCCAGCCTCAGTTCCTGAGTGCATGTAGCCACTCTAAGCACATTAATTCGGCGGTGTGCGTCCATGGTCTGAGGCTAGCGTCGATTTCTGGAGCGTTGCACTGTGGGTAGCTATTCCGTAACTATTCCATAGTTCCCGCAGTCTCCACCCCCTTGAAATTCTGGGTTGAGATCCCAGTGCCTGATAGGGCAAAAATTATTGTCGCGGGTGGTTCTGGGTAAATGTCGTCAGTCATTCTTTCCTCCAGGAAAGCAACGGCAGACAATCATTTCGCGCCCTTTTTCCCTGGATTGCCCTGGCAGATGCCACAGCACAGCAACCATGGAACTCATTCAGCCTTTTTTTTTTTTTACTGTCACTGTATGTGTACTGGATGCCGCTGACAGAGGCGATACTGCAGCGCTACACAGCAGCATTCGTTTGCCTTTGCATGACAGTAGAGATGGTTATCAGTTGTTCTGTACCGTCTGCTGCACCATTGTAAATGGCAATGAGATGACAGTTATCTGTCGTGCTGTACAGTCTGCTGCTGTCAT
>NC_133774.1:60689411-60771267 GCF_003597395.2 Chelonoidis abingdonii | reverse complement strand
CACACTAACCCTAATCCGATATGGTAATACTGATTTTAGCGCTACTCCTCTCGTTGGGGAGGAGTACAGAAACCGATTTAAAGACCCCTTTATATCGATATAAAGGGCCTCGTTGTGTGGACGGGTACAGCGTTAAATCAGTTTAATGTTGCTAAAATCGGTTTAAACGTGTAGTGTAAACTAGGCCTTACACAAGCAAAGCTCCCACTGACTTAATCCCACTGACTTTGGGTGCATGCAGACTGCAAGTTTGGACTTTGCAATAGATGTTTTTCCTGTATACAGCACTGAGACTATCTGTGTTTAGGTTTCCTTTAAGGTTGAGAGGTAAAATACACAAACTGCCAAAATGAAAACAAACAAACAGACAAACAAAAAAGCCTTCACAACTAAAATGTTCTGTGGTATCCAGGGTGGTAAAACTAAACTTAGCTTTTATAATAAAAATAGTGTCAAGTTCAATTTCCCTTCCTACCACCACAGAATGCTGAAATGTTTTGAAGTAACAGAGGGCTGCAGTGTATTACAATCTGCAAAATATCAGCAGAGTTTTCAAACATGTGGTAATGTTTTCTCTCAAACATAAAAGTGACCCAACCCTAACAAGAAACCAGACTGTTTTAAAAATAATGTTAACATTGACAATTCCTCTAGCTCTTTCATGATGTTAAACTTGAGATCATTAACTTCTTTGGATATTTCAGAAGAGCATCATATCTATCCCCCACTCCAGCTGATCAGAATAAATAGCTATTAGCAAACAAGCAGTCAATGGGAGAAATGTGTCTATCTCTGTGTTTTTAGGCTACACATTAGAAATACCTATATTGCTATGAATTAACACCCAGAAAATATTCTTTGCTTAATACAAACCCTTTTTTTATGTTATATCATTTAAAAGCCTTTGCTCCTTTTTAGCATAGTTCATTAAAGGGCTTGATTCTGCTCCCACCAATGTCAATGACAAAATTCCCCATTGATTTTGTTGGGAAGCAGGATCAAGCTTTTCATTGGCAGTGGCTTCAGTTAATGTCTAACATTTGTATTGACTTTATTCTTCTTTCTATTGCATTTTATTATAAATTGTTATGATTATTCCTAAATGGCACAGGGATCTTTTAAAATGGCATTTCTTGTCAGTTTATTACATTTAACACTTTAAAAATTAATAATGTTCCTGGGAGGTAGGCAGGACAAATTTGAAGAGACACAGAACTATTGCATTATGTTGGCTCTTGAACTAATGCTATTTTTGCTTGTTATAAATTTAAGACAACACACATTCCATTTGATTAATTAATGATAGGAAGCACAAGGAAAACAAGAGGAAAGTTAAACTGTGCTTTGAAATGACAAATATTTGTCTTTTTGATATTTCTTAATACAAGTATGAAATACTATTTATTGAAGTAGAAAAATGTTTCATACCTAGAACACAGAAATGATTTAATAAGTTCTATGAAAAGTCAATTTGCATGAGATCAGCACCTCGCCTATAACAGGTGGTAATGGATTGTTGGCTTGATTTTATACCACTTGACATCAGATTACATACACTGAATAAATGTTAACCTATAATCCCTTTAGTAAAAGCTAGCATTGTTTGTCTTCCCTTGTAGAGACCACATTGATTTTCTTTTATTGGATGCTCAAGCACTGCACCTCAGATTGATTACTTTGAATTAAATGTGCAGGGAACATTTTTATTATTCTAAAACAGCATTCTTAATGTTTAACAAGATACTTTTCCTCCTACATACTGCTGAACGTATATTCTACTATTTAATTTGGATTTATTTCATTTTCCCTTTTCGTTTCAGTGTTGCTGTGATGCTGACCCCTGCTCTGCCCCTGTGACCCATGACCCTGACACATCTGACCAGTGAAGACTCTAGGGGTGGCAAATTAATAGAAGCACTGCTTGTTAATTGCATAAGAGAAAAGCCAAAGAATTCATCACCTCAGTCATGGCCATTGCTTCCCTTTGACCCTCTTCTCCCACAAGGCTTTTGCTGGTGGTCACATCTGTGATTTTCCTATATCCTACATATTTGCCATATAATTATTCAGCATCAAACCTTATTAATCAAATCGATGCTGTGTTTTAAATGGAAATTGCTGGATTAATACCAGCATTCATTTCATCCTGAAAATCTTGATGGCTTTAGCACATGGAATCCAATTGGAATATAAAAGAAGAGCTGTAGAGACCTGATTGAATTAGGAGAGGCATGCTACACATTAAATTACATATGCCAGCAGGGGTCCATGCTTTTATAGTGAAATACTATTGTGGAGTACATATGTCATTTTGTGATTTTGCTTTAACAGTCAGCACTCTCATAAGACTATAATGTTTTACCATATTTTAAAAATGCATATCTTTAAATGGAGTGATGTATTTTAGAATGATCCATTTTATTTCCATTACCTGAAATATGTTATTGAATGGAGTGAACTAATATAGTCTGAGCTGAGGCATCCAAATTCTTTCTGACCCCTCAATGCTACTTACTCTTCTTGCATTAAGAAGCCCTTATCCTGTTTGGTTTCTAGAGGCTTCCAAATTAGGGATGAGTGGATATGTATGAGAACTGTTTGAACTTTTACAGTTTGTGATTTTATAACTGGTTCTAGAAGTTGGAAACACAGGCCCAAAGAAGGGGTTTTTGACAAACATATCAATAATGCTTTCATAGGGCTAAGTACTCTAATGCACGGTGAACATGTTCACCATTCATGTATCTGCATGAACGTACCTAGGAACAAATACACTGTGTCCAAGGGTAAGAAAATGAATAAACTGTAAGGAAACATGCACATTGGCTGGTGGTGCTCTAGATCCTGCAACACACACTCGTGCAAACCGTCCTCAGGCAAATGTTCTCATTGAAATCTGTGGTTAATTGTGTGAGTGAGAACTGAGAGTAAGAATTGTGCGAATAAGGGATGTAGGATTGGGCTGTTTAATTTCAATGGTTGATAGAGCATGGGGAAAGGCAGCAATGGTATGCCATATATGAATCTATAAATAAAAACATGTAAAACGTTCTGGGTATAGAATGAAGGGAAGTAATGTCTGAAGTAAAAGGGCAGTATCTAGGCACACAAAGAACACAAAATGCCACCTCAAAACTCTCCCCGTTCCTCAAATGGCGTTTGATCTTGGGAGCTGCTGAGGAGCTCTTCCATGTATTGAGCACTCTCATTGTTATAAATCTGAGTTAAGTGTGCTTAGCAATTTTCATGGTGGTATAGCCTGTTTGTAAGCCTGGGCCACAATCTCTCCCTCTCGCTTGTTCTTGCCTATTTCCAATTAGATAAAACCTAGTCTTAGGAGTCGACTAAAGTTACCTGGCTTTTGCAATAATGAAATTCAGATCTCATAGTTTTAACAAGGGCATATGGCAGCTGTGAGACTTTTTGTCATCAGTCATACTATGTCAAGCACTGTACTTAAGAAAATCAACTTTCTATTTTAAATTTGTCAGAAACACAACTGGGAACATAATAAACCACTTCATGAAGAATTGCTCCATGGAGGAAACCATGTGGTTTTCTTGCCCAGATCCCACTTCCAACTCAACTTGGGCTCTAGTCTTATTATCAGGAGGAGGAAGAGGAAGATATGCTTGCCTAGGTTAGACTGGTGACATGATTTGAATGACTATCATTTATAATTATTTCTGTATGCCCCTATTTTCAATATGGCATGACGATACCAAGAAGATTTAAAAGAAATATCCTCACAAAATACATTTAGAAGTAATAAAATTATGTGTTTTCATGCAAATCCAGTCTCAACACAAGATTAAAGTAACTGAAAAGATGTTTACAGCAACATATTAATAAAATTACATTTGACAATCACAAAAACAAGCTACAACAGTATATTTTATGACACAAATTCTTCCATTTTAATACATCCCTTGTCAAATTAGATGAATTTACTTACCAAACTTTATACATAGTTCATGATTAGTTGTAAAAGAAGATTAGTTTTAAAATAAGTCAGCTTAGCATCCAGACACAGGATTTTAATAACAACTTGATATACAAAGACTGTCAGGTGCTGTCTATTAGTGAGAAATAAATACTATCCTAGACCCGTCACTGTAATTACCATCATTCACTATGTACACATGATCTGTAGCTTGGTTCATGCTGAAATAGATTCAGAACTGCTTGAAGTTACTCAGTAAAGTGTCACCAAAAGATCAAACAGAAACTGAAATCTCCAGGTAAAAATGGAGCTGTTCATTCAGCACTTCACTTCTACCTGGAACGAATAGGTGATTTTTTTTCTGGGACCATATTATAAATGACACTTTGTCTTCTACATTCTCTGATGAGGACCTGCTAAATAAGTTTTAAGGGGTTTCCTGCTGAGACTGACACAAACTGAGCTCAAGTACCTTTGCTCCATCGCTAGATTATAGTACAAGGTGGGTGAGGTAAGAACATAAGTAACAGAGACTTAAAATATACATTTCCAAAGACATTGATGAGAGAAGTTTTTGAATTCACAATCATCTTTTATTTTATCAACCTCTGTTGGTGAGAGACACAAACTTTGAAGCTACACAGAGCTCTTCCTCCGGAGTCTGGGAAAGCTGCTCAGAGTGCCATAGGTACAAGATCAAACAGATAGTTTAACAGAAGTAGTTAGCACATATTCTAAGGGACCATTCAAAGTGAAGTGGTCTGTTAACACTCCTGTAGTCAAAGGACAAAAAGGGAGGTTAGTGAGTTACAGATTGATGCAATAAGCCATAAATCCAGGGTCTTTATTAAGACCCTGATTTTTAATATCTAGTAAAGTTATGAATTTGAACTCCCAGGCTCATCTTTTGAAAGTGTTGAGCAGGTTTCCTTGAGGATGAGAACTGATAGGTCAGATATACAGCAATCACTTTGTAAAAGTGTTCACCTACAGGTGACATGGTGTTTTTGTCTTTCATAATTTTCCCATGTGAGTTCATTCGAGAGTGCAGTAATTGTCCGGTTACACCCTACATAGTTGCCATTCAGACATCCAGTGCACTGGATAGAGCATACCATATGTTGTGATAGGCATGTGTAGGACCCAGAGATCTCAAAATGTATGTTGTATGTATGTGTGGGCTGTGACCATTATAGTAGTGAAGGTATGTCCGCAGATTAGCAGTGAATGTTTGAAACATTGCAGTACAAAGTTACTTTATAGTCTATTTATGCACACAGCTAATTTTGACATTTTAGATGCTAAAAATTCGGTTTATTTGCCAGAAGGTTGGAGATAGGAAAGACTTGCAAATGAATGAAAAGATTTAGGGCTCTATGGGTGCATTGGCACTGTAATGGACAAGATTCTGATCATAGTTTCACCAATGTATTTCTGCTTTACATTGGTGAAACAGATCAGAACCACCCCAAACGTTCAGTATTTTTTTTACACTGGAAAACTGAGTCACGTGCATGAATATGAAACTACCATGTGTATCCAATATGATTTCTCTTTGCCTATTTTCATTGCCCTTTAACGAGACGATACCCATATTTTCATGTTACTGTATGTGGATCAATCACAGAACGCTGGCATCAGTAAGATCTGAACTATGCAAGTAGTTCCAGTTGCAGTTCATTCAGATCCTTATCTGCAAAGAACTTAAACACAGACATACTTTAAGGATGTGTTGAAGTCCCATTGTCGTCTGTTGGACTTAAGACCTTTGCTGAACAGGCATAGACTGCTGAACTAGGGCCAAAGTGCTATACTGTAAATGGTAGCACAGCATATTTCAAATATATATATTAGAAAGTGACTGAATAAAAGACATCCTCTAACATAGCCACTTGTTTGAGGATCCTTTTCACAATGAAATAAAATTCTTCTCAGTGAATAAACTTGTTAAGGGAAAGGGCTGCTAAGAGAATAAATGCTCTGTATACTAATCTGCAAACTATCCAGCTGAATAAACAACTAAAGGATGAACTTTTCATTCTCCTAATAGTACAGTACAAAGATAATGGAAAGCATGTTCTAAGAACACAGTCATTCAGATAACAAGCCATAAAACATACAGTGATCCAGAGAAATCTTTCCGAAACAAATAACTGATAAAGGCTAAACATTTTTCAAAGGAAACATTTTCAAAGTGCTGTTTTATGTTTTACCATTTTTAAAAAAACCCTGTAAATGACAGATTTGTGCAAATTGTGCACATTCCTCAGTTACCAATTGACTACACAATGTAGAAATGAGAAGAGAACAAATTTACCTTCCTCAAAAAGCCATGACCACGGGAATTGACAAGCAGAGGGAACAAATTCCTCTATGTCATATGTGACTGTCTTACAGGGTTTTAGAAGTGCTGACATTGCAGAGGAAAGCATACAAATAATCACACACTAATTTCATCACAAACTTTGCATAGAAGAAGGAAGACATAGCCCACCCTTTGATAAAAGTTCATCCTTTTAATAATCATACTGCACAGTTTTAACAACAGAACAATGCCATTGACTGAAGGTTTAGTCCGGCTGATATCCATCCTCACACCAGCTTCTCAGATAGTCCAGGCCATCTCAACAAACACTTGAAATGTTACCAAACCCAAGCCACCACTTCACATGATTTATGATGTCATTAATGTCAAGCTATCAGTGGACAAGAGTAAAAGAGACAACAGCAGAGCTGACTAAAAACAAATAGTTTTGATTAAACTCAAGGACGTTCAGTACAGCTTTCAGCAAAAAGGCATTCATCATTTCCGAAGCTGACCTTGTTTTTGTATCCCAAATGCAAAAATAATACATGTAGGGATTCCAGCAGAATCTTTGAAGTGGGCTGGAATTATATCCCCTTTTTAAGGCAAAATTAATGAAGTATAGCTACAGCCCTTTTTTCTGTGGGGCTGATTAAATTGGTAATTGACTCTTTACCCTAAATGTCCCCCTCCTTTTATCTCCCCAAAGGCCTCGAAGACTGCTTTAGGGATGATGGAAAAAAGGTTACTATATGACATAATTTTTTCAAAGGTGCACAATATCCACAGCCTCATAGGTTTCAGTTGCTAAGCATCTCTAAAAATCCAATCCATAATCAACAACAAATTTAGCTAAAAAGAAAGGTCTTGTGAAAAGCAGAAGGAAAAAAAGTGAGTGAAATACAAGACAGAAATGAATTATTTCCACAGAGAACGATCTGTGTCTTGAGTTTAAATCCCTATCTGTGTGAATGCAGAATTACTCTAGAGGTCTTTAGTAGTTTTTTTTTTTTTTTTTTTTTAACCTTATCTTGAAACATGGGTAACATGACATGGGTTATCTGACTTGAAAATATTTAGACCTTTTTATATCTATTTTTATTATGTGAAAGAATTAAAAATATACATCTGTGTGAGAACCAAAAGCAATTCAGGGAGTTTAGTAGCAGACAACCTCAAACTGGATCAAGTTACCTCCAGAAACCACATTTCAGACCTTTACTTATAGTAAAATGCTACTATAAGTCATTCAAAAAGCAGATGGAAAGTAATATTTCAGGCTTTAAAAATGTTATAAAAAAGAGCTGTCAGTAACAGTGGGTATTATTTTTGGAGCTAATGAGGATTTGTACCAAAGTTCATCTTCTTTCAAAACTGTAGTAGCTGCTTCCCTCTAAATCTTTAAAATCTTTGCAACAATCTTACTCTCTCCTGCTCTCTCACTCTAATAATCAGCTTATCGTATTATTATTGCACACTCTATAACAGTAAAGTTAAATATGTCCTTCCAGCAAACATGCTTTTCATAACTTAGTGTGCAATTAGATGATTAATGTAAAATTACAGAAGGGAATGGGGTATCATAAAAAGGGTTATTATGGCTTGAGGACAAAATAATTAAATGACTATATTTCAATTTTAATTGTACATACAGTACCTAAAACTTTTAATTTGGGTTTTTCAGATAATTTTTCTAGAGTGGTTAACCCAAATAATTTCCCTGCCTCCAGATATACACAGATATCCCAAGGATTGTACCTACCCACCTCTGGCTGCAACTAGTTTCTCATACACATTTGAAATTGAAATCTCTACTTCTAAAATTAGTTATATTTACCCTGATTATCAAAAACTTTCTGCTTAGAGCTTTTATGGGAAAAAGACAGGCTGTATTATAAGTATTAACTGTGCATGAGAACATTTGTAATATCACCCTTGGAGAATAATAAACAGATACTAGAGATTGAAATTCTGACATAGTTTACAGAACAATAATCCAAACATCTGTTATAATGACAAGGGATTTGAACAGAAAAGAGAGTACATGGGAAAGCTATGCTACTTTTAGTACAGTTATAACATTAAATCAAAGCACTGCAGCTCAAGGCAGCTTGCTGCTAATAAAAACAATTTTCTACATATTCCTGGGCCACAAGCCAGATCTCAGGATTCAGTTACAAGCACAAGGTCAAGAGGGAATCAACGGTCTGAAATTACTGTATATGAATCAAAAGAATAAATGGATAATTAAGGATGAAAACAAATTAGAAGGTATACTCTCACTTAACTCATCAAATAAATTTGCTGAGTAACTTCATGCACTGAATAGGAGTAGGATCAGTAAAGGCTTTAATGCATTTACTGCTTAGACCTACAATATCATCATCTTTGGAGTCAGGCTCACAAAATAAGTTTTTTATGTGCATTTCATTCCATAAGAATATCTAACATCTGACTACAATTATGAAGATAAATATTTAACCACGTAATTTGCTTAAAAACAATTAGAATGTCTTTGAAAACAGCATCCTTGCCTCCATGTTATGTGAGGAAAAATCCAATCATCTGCACTAGGACTAGCAAAATAACAGCAGCTTTGAAATTGTAGATGAAAAAAATACAATATATATAAATTGTATTTATTTATTTTTGTATGTATTTAGGACTCGGTCTCTGTTGAAATCAATGGACATTTCAACACTGACTACAATAAGAGTAGGACTGGATGCAGAGCTCCTGAAATGTGCTGCTGTTCGTAGCCCTGGAAACTGAAATCTTCCTTTATCCACAGAAAAGATACAGCATGAATAGCCACAGTACCAGCTTCATTTCTCTTGACAATGTTGCTCAACCTTGACTTGAAGGGTCCATTTCCAAGCAGTGAGAAGTTAGTTTAATTTCTATACATCACCTTTCTATTGGAGCTGAAAAAGGGTGCCGACTACTGTAGTGCCAACTGTATTGGTGCTTTTAGTCATGGGGACAAGAAGCCACTTAACTCATTTCACATAGGCCACTGAACAAACATATTTTATAGACTAACAGACGTTTTGGAGCGCGAGCTTTCGTGGGTGAATACCCACTTCGTCAGATGCAGGTAGTGGAAATTTCCAGGAGCAGGTATATATATGCTAGCAAGCAAGCTAGAGATAACAAGGTTAGTTCAATCAGGGAGGATGAGGCCCTGTTCTAGCAGTAGAGGTGTGAAAACCAAGGGAGGAGAAACTGGTTCTGTAATTGGCAAGCCATTCACAGTCTTTGTTTAGTCCAGAGCTGATGGTGTCAAATTTGCAGATGAACTGAAGCTCAGCAGTTTCTCTTTGAAGTCTGGTCCTGAAGTTTTTTTGCTGCAGGATGGCCACCTTAAGGTCTGCTATAGTGTGGCCAGGGAGGTTGAAGTGCTCTCCTACAGGTTTTTGTATATTGCCATTCCTGATATCTGATTTGTGTCCATTTATCCTTTTCCGTAGTGATCAGCCATACCATCACTGGTTCATTCACCTGCACGTCCACCAATGTAATATACGCCATCATATGCCAGCAATGCCCCTCTGCTATGCACATTGGCCAAACTGGACAGTCTCTACGGAAAGTTCATCAGCTTCCACTGCTGCTGTGGGGAGTTGACAGAACTCAGAACAATTCCCTATAGCCTTGGAGATGAGCAGGTAACTTTTAAACAAATAATCCATTTTTTTTTGCTTTACATATTTATTCTATCATAACTTGTCAAAGCAATGTCAGTGTCTGAGATCAGCATTTGCTGGAGGCCGGTAACTAACTTAGCTAGCTGTAATAACTTTAAACTCCTCCAACTGCTCATTAACAGTCAGAAGATGTCCTTCCGATCACCATTACTGATTAAATAATAAAACTAAGAAATTATTGTATAAATATTACAAGCATATTATCAAGTTAGTTCTCAAAGCACCCCTGGGAATAGACCTCAGCACCTTTCAGGACTAAGCCCTATAGTCATGGAGATCAGATCAGTATTATAACCAGATCCCTACCCACTCCTTTTATTTATTATTATACTAAAAGGTAGTGCTGGGTGGGACATGTTTTTCTCAGCCCACAAAAATATTTAAGATGTAATTTTTTTTTCCTGTTCTACATTGGGATGAAACCAAGATCTTTCAACATTTTTCAAGAGAAAAATAATCTCATCTGCCAATAGTTCAGTGGTTAGGAAATTCACTTAGCATATGGTAGCCCCAGATTCAAGTCCCTTCTCTGCTTGATTTGGAGCAGCAACTTGAACCTGAGTATCCAATGAGTGCCTTAATCACCTCTCTCAAATTATATGCTAGACCTGAGAAAGCTTTTCAACAAAACGGATACATTTCTGCGAAAAGATTAGGTTTTGGTAAAATAAAGTTTTTGAAACATTGGGATGTAAAGCCACTGGTTGCATGGGCTCAGGACAGAGCCTCGCTCACCCAACAGGATTTTCCAAGAGCCATTTTCTCAGTGTTGGCATAACACTTCAAGGAGAACATCGGGAGCCATGCTACTGTGGCAGTCTTTGAAAGAGAGCAGAGTGTTCTCCCACAGTGTGGGGTTAACTCTGGGATGTGGCCTGGCCCGAGGCTTGTGCTGACTGTATCCCAACCATTACTGTCAATTGACTTACATAGTTCCTGCACTTCTTGAGCATCGGACTAGCCTGGCCACTGGGCAGAGGCTCTCTTGAACATTCACATAGGCCATGCACTAACTGGCCCAAAGTGATTTGTTACAGAGGGCTTGGATTTCAGAGCCAGGAATTCCTGTCTCCCAGCCCTTTGCTTAAACATCTAGGTCATGTCTCTCAAGCAAAAAGTAACTCCCCACCTCCATCCCTTTCTCTTATTCACATAAGTCACATAGGTCTGACCCAATATCCACTGAAGTCAATGGAAAGGCACTATGTCAGAAGCAGACAAGTTTACAAATTAATGAGATGCTCGGAGGAGCCCAAATGCATTTCTGTAAAGGAACATCTATCGGATTGTAATATGATTTAATCTAGTAACCAATCAACCATGTGTGTCCCACAAATTTTAGAGAGTCAATTGTCACAAGAAGGTTTTTCAGAGAACTCTTTGGATAGTCCTCATTTCTGGTAAAAGAAATTAAATTTTAAAGAGTATTACTAAAACATGTCATCATTGGGCCTCCCATAGCTAGAAACACATGTTCTAATTATAATATAACCCATATTATACTGTTGTCCTTTGTTCAGCAGTTAAAATCCTTTCATCAGATACACTAGAGGTCCCTAATATTTTTACGTACGTTTCCCTGATAAATACAGTATCCTTATAATACCCTATTTTCTCAACAAGAAACAGAAGTTCTTGACAGCAACATTTTTGGAAGAAAGACTGTAGATTTATTTTTAAAATCTAATTAAATATTCAATATATAATGCTGAAGAGTTCTTTTTTAAATCTAAAATGTTATACAGTGACACCCCCTACCTCATCGCTCACAAAAGCTAGAACACAAAGTGATCAGTCTGCTTAAAAATGTGGGACAATTTTTAAAAATACATTTGTCTTTCTTAGTTTAAATTAGTACACAGGCTAACACACACACCACGGAAGCATGTCAGAAGAGCGACAGCAACGATATGAAAGAGCTTACAAAAAATACCTTCAATATTTCTTCAAAAGAACTTTACATCACTTTGGGATAATGGGGAAACATCCTGTCCTGCAACTACTGTAGAAATCACAGGGGAATAGTTGCCGTACTGGGAGAAAAGTCACTAGAATTTTCTGACATTTTCAATATCTATTTTATAAGGGACAGATTCCTGAGTATCTGAACAGGCATGTCTGAAGATCCAAGGTGCTACAGCTTTCACGGGAGTTAAGATTGCAACTCAACTCTCATGATAATCCTCAAACGCCCACTCCTTCCTGGTTTCACTAACTTAGTCTTCTCAAACATTCATCTTCAGAGAAGAAATTTTCTGATTGAGCCCCAAAATGATTTAAATAAATAAATAAATAAACAAAAACCCCACGTAACTAAAAAAAGAATAGTATTCAAGAATTATTTGGGGCTCAAATTACTCAAAAATGGAAGAATACTCACTTGTGGCTGAATTATGATTAAGCCCTAAGTGGCCATGCAAGGGAGTAATGGGATATAAGGCTCCCTCACACCTGAATGTACAGATCCCGTCTTGATCCTGAGTCTCAGTTTGTGTGGGCAGTGGGATAGCAGGGGCTGCATGCCTCATTCTTCTCCATGACCAGCAAGTGGGCAGGGAAGGGTACATAGTAGGTGGATTCACGACCTAGGAAAGAGGAGGAAAGCATGCTGTGTATAAACATGGGGCTACAGACCATACTTCTCTCTCTCAAAACAGGAGCTCCAGAGGAATTGTGACTCTGAGGGCTGTCTCTCAGGCCTTGTCTGTATAGAGTATTTTTTTCACCAGTGGAGCTACACCAGTGCATGGAATTGTGACAATAAGCACATGCTCAAGTGCTTTGCTGGATTGGAACTTCATATTTCAAACAACAGCAGTATTAAATTATTCATCAGAGTGACTGACATTATGTCTGTGCACTTCTTTGGGTTTGTCCATGAAGGATAGCAAGGATATTAGAGATTCTGATGTACATTTGTGTTGAAGCATTTGAGGTGGTAATCTTATTCCACCCAGCAGTTAAACATTATTGTGTGTGTCAAAACAAAAATGTAATCCTGAAAGTGGATGTCATGTAAAAATGCCATGCTGAAGGAATACTGCAGTGATTAGCTCTAATACCTTTGCTAGCTCACGGAATATTTACTTTAAAATAATATGTATTAATTTTTTTTGCAGAAGAGCTACAAATGGAAGTGGGAAAATACCTAGAACCTTGCACATTTGTACAGCTCTTTTAATTATTTAATTTAGGAGTGTTATTAAGCTGTAAATAACAAAAGTAGGCTGTATTTTATATTTGCAGAATAACTCACAATGTAAAGTGCTTTACAAACCTCATGGTTACAGGATAATCAATCTACTTACCACTGAAATTCAGCTACTTCTACAGTGGAATAGAATGGATGTTAAAAACAATACAAAGCCTAGAAAATAGGAAGCTAAACAGAATAAATGGGCCTGAGTCTTTTTTCGCATATGTTTTATACCAGTATAATTCCATTAACTTCACAGGAACTATTTCTGATATAAGAAGGTAAACAGAAGGAGTTTGGGGACTAATAATTTCAACTGGAAGTGCAGGGAGAATTTTGGATATGTAATTCCAATCTAGTTAAATGGGATTTTTCCAGGACACGAGGACTAATAATACTTCTCTCCTGAAACTGCAAGTCCTTCCAATACTACAAGTTGTAAGTGCTTCTATTTGATGATACTCTTGACGCTATCTTGGGACATTAATTCAGTGTAAAATCAGAAGCAAGAGTACCACCTACTGAATCAACAGTGACACCTCCAGCAGCATCCCAAGGTTATCATGGAAGTTTCCTATCCAAGTACAGACAAGCCCCACCCTATTTATCCTATAAAGTCTAATGAGTTCATGACCAGAGATGTTACAGCAGCAGACAAATATTCAGAACCACCATTTTTTTTCATCAAAAGCAAAGTTACATTGGACAATATTTTATATTTTTACAAATGAAAACAGAAGCTAGATGACATTATTAAATGAACTCAGGAACTTTGTACAGAGGAGAAAAAAATCTCTCAGTTGATGTGTTCATCATCTTAATTGGGAATAGTCATAATCATACATACTTGACAAAGTACAAGTTTACAATTAAGCTTTCTCTACATTAATTGTGACATTAACTCACTAGGGCCAACTCTGGCATTTAGGTCATGTGCTAATTTAGCACTAGAGATGTTCTGGGATTGAAATACCCACAGTTCTGAACAGTTGGCAGATATAAAATAATATACTACCTTTGTGAGGCTAAATCTGCAAATTAGTCATAAAATTCAGGTTTGATTTTTCCCTCACAAAATAATAGCAAAGAGTCCTTTAGTGCAGATATCTTAAAATACATATATCAGTGACAGCAAAATCTGTAAAATACATTTAAGAGCATTAGGAAAATATCTAAAAAATCAACAGCTGTAAGATTTTTAAAGCCTCTATCCAAAAATATGTGACTGCCGTGTAAGATTAGGGCACAGGAAATATGGTATGGAAAGACATATAAAGAAGGAGAATGGTTTGTTTAAGTTTGAACTATGCAACTTTGGATGAAATAAAAACTGTGATTTTCTTTAACCCACCTTAAGTAAAGCATCTGGAAAGTAATGCGATAGATCACTATGTCTCATAAATCTGTCAGTTAAATGTTACTAGTTATGACTATCACTGACAGAAAGATTTAATTCTATCACTGACAGCAAGATTTACTTATGCACATCATGCCCCCAATGGTTAACTAATTAGTTGTTCAGTTCATCTTCATTACCATTGCTATCTTCCACCTCCCCATTTGAAAAAAGATTGAAACGGGAGAAAGTTTGGAGATTAATTTGTAGAAATGTATTTGGAACAGTGAAAGGCTCTAATCTCATCTCTACTTTGTCGACAGTTTAGTGACTGTTGGCATATGCTTAAAGACTCGTCTTGTTTTTCAGCTTTTTAAGATGGGGGTGATGGTGGTTAGGGTCATGAGGTAGACAATAAGGTAATCTTTTTGATATTGGAGAGGTGCAGTTTTGAATTTCTGTATGTGCCTAGCAGAGCTACTGATATGTGCAACATATATATTTATAAAACTATCTAAATAATTATATTTCTTATTACATACTTAACTTTAAAAATGGATTTTGGTGGATTTTAATGCTCATTAATAGACGAGGACTGTCCGTGAACAGGCATATCCTCATGACCTAACCAAAACACCTTAACCTAATTTTCAACATATTTCACTATAGTCTTTTGGAATAAAAATCACTGAAGGTGACAAAACGGATACGATATTTAGAAATCTCTACAGAAGGTCTGTTCAGTTGGTATCATCAAACAGATCAAAACCCTGACTTCCACAAGTGAAAGACCTGCAGGAAATATAGTACTGAGACACTTAGGAAAAATAAGTATCTTTACACACAGGTGTATATACATTTAATATTGATAGGACTAAATAATTGATTATATGACACACCAATATAAATTTAAAAAGTAATGAAGCAGATACCTGAGGTCAATGCATCATTAAAGTGCTGTGTGTGTGTGTGTGTATATATATATATATATATTTTCTTTGCATAAAGGAATCACCATCTGGTTTACAACTGGCATAGCTGGCCTTTCACCACCAATCTCCCATCTCCCTCAGCATCAGGGACATGTTTCCTGAGGCTGCTCCAGAACTATAAAAAATATACCTTTAGCACCAGAATACTTCAGTAATAGCAAGTCCAACATTAGAAGAGGTTAATGCTTTTATATAAGAATCTGAAGTCTCAGTAACTACTCAATTATAAATTTCTAGGAGAGATTGAGAATACTAATTGTTGAAATCTTGGCAGTTTTTCAGGTTCACTGGCTACAATAACTCTTTAGAGCCCTGTAGCGAGGCGGTGTGGCTCCCCTCCTCCACAGGGAGGGTTGACCCCCGTCCATCTTCCCCCAGGGTGGAACTTCCGGGCGGAAGCCCCGCCCCTCAAAGGGTCAGGCGGCGACCGAAGTATAAAGCCGCAGTGCCGGCTTCAGTTGAGCTGAGCAGCGGTCGAGAGCAGACGTGCCGGACGACCCTCGTCCTGCGAGGCTGCGAGCTCCTAGACAGGACCAGGCCTTTGCCGGAACCACCCGCAGCAACCATTGACCTGGGGCTCGGGAACAACCACCGGCTATACCAGCCCCAACTACGCTTGGATCGAAACTTTCGGACCGGACCTGGCCCAGCTACCCCAGGAGTACCCCTGGATTACCTAGCCGACTGAGGAACCCTATGCGGTAGACGACCCGCGGACCATGGTAGGAGCAAAGGGGATTGGAAGTAGGCCCGGGGGCGGTGACCCCAGTCAAGCCGCAGAAGGCCCCGAGCCCTGCGACGTGTATGGTGATCGGTCAGGATCCCCACTGATCGTGCTGTCAGTGTGTTTTTGTAGGATCCCCGCCCCCCAATCATCCTGTCAGGTGTTTCGGCTGATCACCCACTGACCGCTAACTAGGCGGCCGACAGCCGTATCAGGCCCCGGCGTGGACGCATGAGGATTGGGGGCCTGCTTCCCACTCCACCCTACAGAGTGCAGTATCCCCTGCTCCCCACACACTTACCGTGTGTTTCGTTGCTCCGCCTGCCCCAAGGGCCAGAGCTCTCGTTTGTTGCTCTGCCCTGCCCAAAGGGCCAGAGCTCTTGACGTTTGTTCGCTCCGCCCTGCCCGAAGTAGCCAGGAGCTCCGCTGATGTTTTGTTGCTCTGCCCTGCCCAAAGGCAAGAGTCCCTGACTGTTTGTTGCTCCGCCCTGCCCATAAGGCCAGAGCTCTCTGAAGTTTGTTGCTCTGCCCCTACCCCAAAAGGACCAGAGCTCCGCTTGACTGTTTGTTGCTCCCCCGGCCCAAAAGGCCAGAGCTCTCCTGACTGTTTGTTGCTCGGCCTGCCAAAGGGCAGAGCCCCTAACTATTTGCTTGCTCTGCCCTGGCCCCAACGGCCAGGAGCTCTCTGGCTGTTTGTTGCTCGCCCCTCCCCAAAGGG
Source organism: Chelonoidis abingdonii (assembly GCF_003597395.2). Classification (NCBI taxonomy): domain Eukaryota; kingdom Metazoa; phylum Chordata; order Testudines; family Testudinidae; genus Chelonoidis; species Chelonoidis abingdonii. The sequence continues at coordinate 60,754,346 of NC_133774.1, read as the reverse complement.
CCAGAGCCTCGACTGTTTGTTGCCTCTGCCCTGCCCAAGTGGCCAGAGCTGTCCCTTTGTTTGTTTTCTTCCGCCCTGCCGCCATAAGGGCCAGAGCTTCTCTGACTGTTTGCTTCTCTGCCTCTGCCCCAAAGGGCCAGAGCTCTCTGACTGGTTTGTTCGCTCTGCCCTGCCGACTACCCAAAAGGGCCGGAGATAGTGAATGGTTTGACGTTACCTCTCCCCGCCGATCCAAGGGCTGGGCCCCTGATTCATCTTTGTCTCCCTCTTCCCGCCTCCTCCCAAGAGATACAGAGTTCCTCGTGCTTCTGTACTGTGTTTCGAAGTGCCCGCCCTTACATACTAAGAGGTCGGGGCCTTCCACTGACTTCACGTGTCCCAGTCCGCTTCCACAGAGCCTCGAGCATCCGGACAGTGACCGTGGACCTGGGACAAGACCCGGTGACGAACAGCGACCATGATATCCCGGTCTTGTGGCTCCCCTCCTCCACTAGGAGTTGAGCCCCGCTTCCCTCATCACAACCCTATTTATATTTTTTCCAACAGTTGTATAAAATGAGATGTTCGTTGAAGTTAAGTGAGTGCAATTCGAAAAACATCTGATGTGAACAACCACTTATGATAGATGTATTGCACCATCACTCCTAAAACGTGTCTCCCTAATAGAATTAATACCTACCAATCACTGCTTGCAGACCCCTCAGACTGTCTTTGCTCTTCTTCTTCTCGTGCGCATACTCTAACTGGAGGTTGTCGCAACCATAGTAGCCCATTCTGTATGCATCTCTGCTAATCTTTGTGGTGATGAATAGTTCTCTTTCATCCACTTAAAATACCACATCACCCATCCAAGATCTCTTTTTCTGCTCTCGATTCTTCTGCTATCAACTTTCCTTGCGTTCCTGTAAACGTGCATTGTCCATGAACCTCTTAAAAATGTCCTGCAATCAAGTCTTTTTTCATAGATCTTGTACTAGCGTTTGCTCCGTTCCAGTCTCTCCTCTCAACTTACTCATATTGCGCATTGATTATGCAGTCTATCCATGAATATTTCAAGAATTCTTCTATAATCACCATAACCTTTGCTGATATACGTACTATATGCGTACATTTTCTTATCGCTCAAGTATCTGACTTGCCTCCATACTACAAACCAACTTCCTTCATCTTCATTTCTATGGAGTTTGTTGAGTGAAACCAGCAGTAGCACTAATTCCCTTCTTGGCACTCGATGCTCAACAGATATGGACTTTGGATCATGCATGGCGTTTTTTCTCTCTCTGGGCTCACTATATTTACCTCATATGTGCATTCTCCGCGCTATTCACCCACGAAAGCTCACGCTCCAAAACCTCTGTTAGTCTATAAGGTGCCACAGGATTCTCTGCTGCTTTCACAGATCCAGACTAACACGGCTACCCCTCTGATACTTGTTGAGTGAAGGTTTTCAAGATGGAATTCTCTTTGTTCTGTATTGCATCAAGAATATTGCTGGTGCTCACAAAATCAAATCAAAATAAAATAAACTAATAAAATAAAACACTTAAGCACATGTTTAATTTTAAGCATGTGTTTAAGTTGCACTAGAGTCAAAGAGACTTATGCATATGCTTCAAGTTAAGTGTGTGGTTAAATGCTTTGCTGAATCAGAGCCTCCTAGTTTCATGATCTGTGAGACTCTCAGCTTTGTCTTGGATGGAGATGCACCAAGTTTATTAACCTGTAAAACAACTCCCTTTTATGTTGGCTACATTTCAGCTGAAATGGGCGAGAGCAGAACCTTTACGTCCAATTTGACTGACGTGAGAATTTGGGACGAATTTTTACATGTCCTGCTTGAAGAATAGAATGCTTCGCAGATCAGGCCATTGAAATGTTCACATGGTAAAACATTATAGCTTTACGAATAAGGTAGATAGGACTGAAAAATTATGCAAAATGATGGATCAGTTACAAAAATATTACCGCTACTGTGATTGGAAAACACATATGTATCGTTTCAAAATGTCAAGATACTGTCTTAGAAAGAAAGTGAGTTTGAGAAGATCATCTTCCATATTTGTAAATATTACTTTTTATAATGAGTGCACCATTAAACACAGAGGCTTTTGTGCCAAAACAAAGTCCCATACATTTAAATTAAGAGTAGGCTTTTAAAGCTCAAATGCCATAATAAATATTAATGAGGAGATAAGAATTCAGCATCATTTTGTGGTCCTGACACAATGATCTAAATCCACTTATATATAGGGGTTTAGCCCTACTTAGCATGATCTGGCAAAATTTCCCAGCACAGCATAGCTCTTGGGTGATATTGTTTTATTTTAATATGTTTACCCTTTCCAGAATACTTGCCTGCTAAGTTTAAAAAGTACATATTTTCAAATGGTAATAAATGAACTTTATTCCCTTTCACAGTGAAAGCTACATGATAAAAAGAGAGAATAATCTGTTATTAAATCTCCTCAATTTGGCTGATGGTCTTTCACTTTTGGAATGTTGATATGGGGCATTTCGATACACCTATAGAAAACAAAGTTCATGCTACAAAAACTAGTTGTGCTCTACTTATCAAAGATATCCGAAGACATCATTTGCACTAGAAAAATCTAAATGTCTCAACCCACATTCACAAATATTTTCATTATATTCTAAAGTTAAATCGGGGCATGGGAGTGATTTAATAATAATAAATGATGTGGATGTTTCTTATGAATTAACAATTGAGTTTCAGTTCCATATGAATTAAAGAATAGAGCCAAACCCCAAGATCCATCTAAAACAGAGCCACCCTTAACTTCTAGCTAGAATATTTTTCAATGAAATGAATGGCACACATTTTCATTTGTACAACTCTGAAAATAGGATTTAACTTATACATTTATTTACTCCATGGAAACTACATCCATATTACCAAAGAAAATAAAATTACATAAAACAAATAAAAGAATGTTTCAGTTGCAAAATGAAGCACTCAAAAATTTGGAAAAGCCAGCATTAAGTTTGCCCGGGTATTACAATACAGTCTTTAATTACATGCTCATGGTCATGTTTACAGGGTTACCTGCACCTCTGGCCCCTTTCTTGGTCTTTCTCTCTCTGTGCACCTGCTTCAGATATGAAGCCTCATGCCTTTAGCTCCCCGGGCTGTAATCTTGTGATTCATCCACTTTTAGACTGAATGCAGGGTGACAGCACCCTGTGTACCAACTGTGGTTACCCAGTAGGTGCTACCAGACTTCGTACCTGCAGTTCTTCCCTTAGGGAGCTGTGACTGGTGGTGAATATGGTAACACAAAACAACCTTCTTAAAACAAAGTATTGTTTAATCTTAACTGTAGGAACAGCAAAGCATTAGAGAATGGAGGCCTAGCTAGGCTAATATTTCTTGAGTCTTCTCTAACCTCTGGAAGTCTGGGGAGTCCATCTTTCTCTTCTAACCCTCTGCCTCTTCCTTGAGTGTGTGCATGTACCTTTAACCCTCCTGAAGTGTTCGATCCTTCTGCCCCTCACAGGTACTGAGTCTTCCCTGGGGAAACCCCTCTGATAAACCCAGTACAGGATCAAACCAGAGCCTCAAAGGAAATGATTCTGCATTGTTCCTCAAGCGTTTGTGGAGAGGGACATAGTAGGGTTCATGTCTCCCTTCCTGGATCCATTTCCTGACAAACCTGTTGGTAAATTAACTCAGTACTGTATCTGCATACAGTAAGCACCATAATAATCAGGTCAAGATACAGCATTCATAAATTATTACAAGCAGCTCCAAATCTGTCACAATCACATACTATTTATTCCCCTACCTCATTCGGTACATATGACAGATGATGGTCACTGTGAGGGTAGCTCTTCAATATTTCTTTAAATCCTCATCATCCTGTGTGTGGCCTCAATCCTTATTTACTTCATACCATCTAAACTCTGTGCTGATTACAAATTCCTCATGGGCATTTCTACAGTGATCTCACCATAGCATCTGAGTGCTTCACAAATATTAATGAACTTATCTTCATGACACCCCTGTGTGATTCTCTGGTATTATCTTTGAGGATGGAGTGTGCACACTCTGGTAACCATGTAGAAGCTGCACGGGGAATGTGCATGCTCAATGCAGACAGAATATTCAGAGAATTTAGATGCCAAATCCTAGCAAATCTCTACAGAGCACGTATAAACTGCAGTTTTTCAAAGGCTTATTAGCTTGGCCAAGTTTAGGCGGATTTTTCATGAAGGACACAAAAAAGCACTTCCCTGATACTCTCCCTGCCAAATTTCAAACCCTTGCTATAAAGCAAAGGTTGTATAGCTTTTTTAACATGGCCAAAATAATGTATTTTCCCCTGACCTCATTCTCAGAACAGCCAAACCATTTTAACTGAAACTATCAAAAAAAAAATCAACCTGTGGGAGACACCCTGTATGGGAAATTTCAGCCTGAACAACTAAAGTTTGGCAAAGTTATAAGCAATGGAAGACAGGGTCTTACGATGGAAAGTGTTAGGCAACCTTAATTCTAGGTATGCAATCAGTACATCTACTGTTCAAACATTATGGTGAATTTTCATTTAATTTGCATATTAACAAAATGCTTCTTTTTCTGTTTAGTTTACATGACAGAAAAAAGTTTGTTTTCTAATTTAAAGAAACTGCTTCTACATGAAGATGAAGAAGATTGATAAGGTTGAGCATGCTCTTAACACCATCAGCTAAAGCAACAAATCCAGTAGTTTCTTTCTAAGTCCCATTTTGTTTTCAAGGAAATGTACAAAAATATAGTTATGAGATACATACTTTCAGTGGTTTCCATTAAAAAGCCAACATTTGCATTTAATATAAATGATCACACAGTGAATTTCTTTTCTAAGCATAAGGAAAAAAACATGAAAACCCAGATACAGCTGTGTGGTAACTTGACAGATGTTGACTTTTCAATAATGACAATTATACTTTTTATCTTTCAGTACTGTAATATGGAAACAAAACACCAGCATAAAAGCCTCTGTCAGACACTGACCCATGGAATGAGGGACATCCATTTTTCCCCATCATTGTCCCATGCACAGATACATGCGCATGCATCCCTCTCCTCACTATTTTTCTGTTGTCCCCAAATGCCTCACCCAATGCAGGAAAGTTGGAACAACTAGTCTATTCCATGTTGAAATACTGTTCATGTCAAAAGACCTTAGTTAAAAAACAAACAAATGTGGGTTTCCAAATGGTTCTTTTTTTTTTTTAATGATGGGGATAATAAGTGTTATCTTTGAGGCAACCAAGACAAGTTTGCATGTTATTCCATATTGACCCACTGGTTCAGCAATTAGATATGAAATCTCACACCAGCTCATGGGAAGAAAAAGCAATGCCATTATTTCTCAATGGTATAGAAATTCATTATCTTAGAAGAAAAGTATAGTGTCTATTTTAGATACAGATAAATCATGGAAGAGGTGATAATTTGGCAATTCTGGACAGAATCAATGTAATTTTAATTTTTGTATATGGCAACTTAGGTCATAGATGCACAAGACACAAATTTACAACACTGTATTCATGCTCCTTTATCTTGTCCTTGAATCACAGCATTAAATATGCAGAAAATTTGCTAACTGTACAGGTTGTGCTCTGAAACAAAAATTCAAAAACATAACCATTGTTTTTATCTAAGATGGTTCCTTTTAGAAACAGTGTAGAGAATATTCATCAGGCAGTGAGTTCACCCATTATCTATTTCTGTCTATGGAGGTACTGAAATACACATGAAAAAAAATTAAAATTTGTTATGAATGACTGAATCTTAAAAAAATGGTTATGCTAAGAACACATCATTTTTGACATGGTTTTCATTGAACTGTAAAACTTTAAATTCCACAGGCTTGATGTCTTGCCAGCTGGTAGTGAAGTTTTTAACTGTGATATTCAGTTCAACACAGCCATTTTCATTACAAACTTACTCATTATTTAAATATTTTTAATTAGACTACACAGTACAACAATTAGAGGGAAGTTGGAAAGAGAAGAAGAAACTGACAGGAAGAAGTAATAGTGTGAAGAAAACAATGTATAATTGTTTCAAAAATATTTTCTTCCAAAAAAGAGGTTTAATGCTTACATATTTGTTAGGTCTTTGTAATGTTCATATTTGCAGGTACATACATGGCTTGTAGTTGGGTGAACTGGCAGAGGTCCTTGGTTCTGAAATAGCATAATTGCACTGATTTGTTGGTGCAAATGAACTGTTAAAGCTGGCTTAAACCAGCCTCCAGAGGACTTCTCCATTGTAGGGGCAATTTCAAGATGGTATAAAGCTGGCACAGTGCTCTATGCTGTTCCCCTTCCAGCTTCGGGCATAGGGACCATGTCTGGAGAATAGGGGGCTCACTGTGTCTCTACTACTTGGAGTTTCTAATCATGTATTATTTAAAAGATATTAAGTTTGATGATGATGACTTCCACTAGCTCACCTTTGCTACAGAAAAGCACCTTTCATGCTAATGCTAAGCTAACCTAGTTCTGTTTTAACAGGCCCACACAATTCTATTGGGAACAGTCTTAACACATCTAAGAGGCTTTCTAGAGCAGTTGTGAACCATGTTATGTGTTTGAAATTATTTCTCTCTCACTGCATGGGCAAGCCTCTTCCATAATATACAAGTAGCATAGTGTTATGAGCAACAATAGTTTTAAAAGTTTTATAACATGGATGCAAACCATGGCTACCCATTTTAAACCAAGCCTTATGGTGGTCTAGTCTTAGCATTGTTCACATATTTTTAACACACAGTTCAAACGAAGATCTGGAGAGGCTACAGTTGAGTTACACGCTCACAAGGAAAACGCTAATCATGGAATTAAACTAACTAGGAGTTTAATGCATATTGGCCAGCTGTCTCATAATAAATGCCTCACGTACTCTACAGCATGTTAGACTTAAACATTACAACTAAGTAGGCTGCCTTCTGAGGAATGACAGTGCTAAATTCTGTGGCAGCTTCAAATAAATTAAAAAATTAATAGTGCCTTGTCTAATTGCATAATGGAGGTTGTCAAGGATGAAACTTGGGGGTTTGATAGCTGGGTGGGAGAAAATAGGGATGTTTAATAAATCAAAAAATGAAGGAGAATTTAGGATTCAGAACCTACGTGACTGATGTGTTTAGCACCCAAGTGGAGATACACCGCTATCTTCCTGACCTTTGTCGGAATAAATAGAAACAACCTAACATTTTCCAGCCTCGTACTCTTACTTTCTCACCTCAGAAACCAGTCACCAAATTGTCCCAAATATCTGTCACAGTACCATACCACCATTGGTACCTATATACATTATTGCCACACTGTAAATATATTAATGTAGGCATTAAATCCAACAAAAGTGACTGAGCACATTAGCCGAATACTTTTGCTAAAATAATTAAGAGTGAAATTGTTAATGCTGACATTTAAATGTTCATTGTTAAGCTTCAGAGTTAACAACCTATTCATGAGCGGGAGTTCACCACCCACAGGATAGCTGTAGATAGAAAAATGCACCCTTCTCTTGACTTTTTATTTAGATTTGGAAGGTTCTCTTTACCACCATAAACCCCTGAAACTTAGCTTTTAAAAATGTAAGCTTTGATGCAGCACTATTCTTGGCTGGTATGGTTTAGTGATGTGAATACTGAGAGCTTGTGCTTTCTATTGTCATTTGAATTTCAATCTGTCAATGAAGGAAAATGTGCATACAGAAATTAAGACATAATAAACAGATTTCCGTTACAGTCAGAGATTATGATTTTTCATCAAAAAAACTATCAGAACAGTTATGCAGAGAAAATTAAACCAAGAGAATTAACTAGCTATTTACCTTGGCGATTGGAAATGATACCTTTGCTTTTGCTTGTTCCACAATATCAAGTGAATATTCTAATTTGTAGCAAACCAATTTTGGTCAATATTTGCATTTTTTGTTGTTGTTATGTTACTGGTATTGATGGTTCATTTGCTTCTACACATTTGCTGCTTTATTCCTATTTCATCTGTAACTTTCATTCTGAAGAAGTGAGGTTTTTTACACACGAAAGCTTATGCCCAAATAAATCTGTTAGTATTTAAGGTGCCACTGGACTCTTTGTTGTTTTTATTTCTATTTCAGTTGCTTTTAGGGATTTAGTCAATTGAATTGTTGATGTTTAATGTTATATATAGTTAAAGTAAGGGTTAAGTAAGGTCACTGGTAACTAATTTAAATAAACAGCCTCTGGACATTGCCTGACTGAAGCTGAAAGATATTATGGCATCCTTAGTCTTACTGAGGGATGCAATGCACTGTAGCTCTAAGTTTCCTTTGGGTTCTATTTTGTGCAATACTGTTGAGTGGATGACTAAATATCTGAATCTATTTTCTTTCATCTTGATTTAAGGTCAAATCCTGAAGCTTAGAGTGGAACGACCCCATTCCATGATGTGGGAGGGCTGAGTTGTGACTGGGTTACTCAGAATGACTCCTCAGCACTTTTTTCACCATAGGATTTAGGTCTGCAGAGTCTCGCTCCACAGAACTACATTAGGTGGCTTGCGAGAAGGCTGAGAGCATGGTTAATGAGCTAACTGTGCTGGTCCACTATCCACAATTCCCATGTGTGTCTATGAAGGCACAGAGGGACATCCACATTACTACAAGATAGAAAAGTGAAATAAAAGTTGTGGACTGTCCACCATATGCCACAAACAGAGTCTCTGTCTTGCAAGGAGGTGGGTGGATTCCATGTCCCTATGGGTTCTATTTAAGGTGCAGAACTAGGAAAATCTTTGTCAGAAAAATAAAGTGGAAGACTGTTGTAAAGGTTTGTGTGTCAACAGTTTGTTATGCCATTAACTTTTTATCAGCTGTTTTGCAATAGCTAATAAAACATTTCTTATTTTTCTGTAAAGGACTTATCTAAGAAGAAACTAATTTAATTTCTTATCCAGTATTTAGCCAAAACTGCACTAAAAACAGTAGAGAACATCCCTTTGGCTATTTTGAAAAAAAACAGTCCAGTCAACAAGAGCTCAGACCATTTTTACAGGGCTGTCAGATAAATCTCTCTACGGAAGTTGCTGTGCTCACAAAAATCCAATAGAGCACAGCTTGGTAGCATACACCACAGGGAGTCTTTCCTAGGATTAAACCCAAGTCTAGTTAAAATGTAAAGTTAGTTTTAGAAAATATGCAAAAAGTGATTATTTAAAAAATATTACAGGATCAAGAAGAATCAAATTATATTGGTCAACAAGTAGAGATTAGTTTTTAAAAATAAGTAACATGATGCTTATACATGAACAGAGGATCATGAGTAAGAGGAAGGGAATTTGAACTATTCATGTTTAAAATAAATCAGTATTTTCATGAGTGGAGTTGTATATATTTTATTTTAATGCTCATAAGTATGCATTTTAATATGAAAGATTCAGCTAATACACAGTTCTTATGGATTACATTTTCAACCATGAGCAAATGGTGAGCCTTTAAAACTGTGCTCATTCATTGTACCTGCATAAAACTGAATTTGTGTGTTCAATATTCAGTCATCGTATGTACAAATGGGTCATAAGCCAATACCATTCACATGCACAAATGCAGGTACCTAGGCATTTTTGCAGTCATACCTGTTGTATCACATTACATATTTTGATTGCATATATATAAGATGATGTACCATTCATATATAATTAATAATATTTACTTGTAAGCAAATGGGATTCTAAGAGTAGGTACTTGTTTCTGAGTGTCATATTGCAAGTGGTACATACTACAGAACAGTACATTGGCAGAGAATCTGACAGTACACAGTGCAAAAGTACATATTGTTCACAGTGTCACATCAATTATTTTAAAGAACAGATTTTTTGTTTTAAGTTATCTGTGAGAGTTGTATCAGTTTGGAGGGTGATACTTCAAATAGAAGCACTGTGTTAAAAAAAGAACAGATTATCAACCAACCACCATATGTGCAGGATTCATGAGGCTCTATTCTAAATATTATGGTTTGCCGACCATGTAACTGAAATTTTACATGACTTTTCTTAAAATATTAATTGATTTCATCCAATGAGCATTTTTTGGGGTAGGGATTGGGTTAAATGCATAGATTTTAATATACTGAAAACTGGTTAAAATAGCAAGTGTGTGAGTAATTTCTGTATACTTTTAGGACCATATATTGTACTAGCGTTGAACCATGTTTGTCTAATTCACTGGTCATTGTGCGTTACACATTCCTTTCTGTGACTCATCTATAGAGGATGCAATTCTCTTAGACTCTTCAATTCAAATGGTAGCATATCATGCCCTTGGCTCTGGAGGACCACAGTTCAGTTCCTCATATGTTGATCAAGATGGCAGCTTCAAACTGGCAACTCCCACTGACATCTTTGACCAGAGAATGTGGCATTAGAAATGCAACTTACACCTTTCCCCCAAAAGCACAAAGGAGAGGCCACTCTGAATTGTACTTACAAGCATAGGCGCCAACTCCATGGGTGCTCCAGGGCTGGAGCATCCAGGGGGAAAAATTAGTGGGTGCTCTGCCCCCACTGGCAGCCAAGCTCCCCTCACCCCAAGCTCCAACTCCTACTCCTCCTCTGAGAGTGCCATGTCCCTGATCCTGCGCCTACCTCCCAGTGTTTCTCACCTGGCCACTGCCAAACAGCTGTTTGACAGCGTTCGCATGCTCCAGGGGGTGGGATGGGAGGGGTGAGGAGTGGGAATGTGGCGGAGGTGGGGATATTAGGAAGGAGTTGGAATAGGGGTGGGGGGCAGAGTCAGGGTGGGGACTTTGAGGAAGGGGTTTGAGTAGGGACAGGGGCAGGGCCTCTTTGAAGGGGTGGAGTGTGGATGGGGCCCCGGGAAGAGGGGGTGTCAAGCACCCACAGGAAGGAGGGGAAGTCGGCGCCTATGCATACAAGACCACAGTAAGTGAAGAAAAACTTATGCTTTGATCCTATAACTAAATCTTCGTGGTAAGACTCTGCACTTAGAGCGTCCCCGTTGATTGAGGCCTTACTTTTCTCTATTTTAACTATGCAAAACAGCTGTTCAAAATAGGGGACAAATTTGTCCCCCAGAATGTCATGAAAACTTTTCTTGTCTTTCGACCAGCTTAACCAGGCAAGCAGAAATACAGAATCAGTTAAATTAGCATTTCCAAACTTCTGAGCCTCAGCTGAGGAAAATGACATTTATTGCTCCCTTCCCATGCAATCCCATTAAGTGTTGTTAAAAAACTACAGATTTTAGTTTATACATCTTCCACATTCATCCCCCTCTACACACTTAGGTAGAGTTTCATAATATGACCCTTTCTCTCCTTTCTCATATGCTTTCATGAGATATGAAATAGCTAACTGCTGATATTTAAAATATTATCATTGGCATCTGACTGAGCACTCTTTGAAATGAATGGTGAAGTTCCGAACGTAGACCTATGGTTTCAGGCTCCTTTCAAAATCACTTAGATGTCCCTACATTGGTTACACTCTGCATTTTCAACATAGTTTTCTAAATCTTAAAAGCTAGAGCCTTTCTTTTTACAAAATTTTACAACCTAAAATATTAAAGAACAATTGAGCAAATTTTCCATGTTTTCCAACTAGTCCTTTGGGCCTCCCCATTTCAGCGCATCCCACACTTTGGGAAACACTGATTTAAATAATGATATTTATATTTATAGAAAAACAACCATCTAAAATCAAGATAAATTTGGTACATCACCTGTATGTAAGAACGCAAGAACATAAGAATGGTCATACTGGGTCAGACCAATAGCCCATGTAGCCCAGGGTCCTGTCTTTCAACAGTGGCCATGAGAGATGCTTCAGAGGGAATGAACAGAACAGGGAAATCCATTCCCTTTTGTCCATTTCCACTTTCTGGCAATCATAGGTTTAGGGACACCCAGAGCATGAGGCCATCGGGCTGCATTCCTGACCATCTATATATGTGGAACAAAAAGAAGGAATTTATTTTTATATTCCATTATTCTGGAACATTTCGTGAGCACAGAAGTCACTACGATTAGCATAGCTCTAATGAAATCAATAGTTCTACACCAATATACACCCCAATTTTATATTTTCCTTGATAAAAGACTTATGTATAGAGAGCAGCACTGAGTTCTGGAAGTTTTGCAGACTCTAATTTTGAAATCTACTTCTGTACATTGAGACAGGAAGAGGAAGAAGGCTGCGCCCGCAGCTTTTTGCTTATGAGAACATCCTTTTAGTGATCTTTGTCTGCAACCCATGGGAGGCTGGTTTCACTTGTGCTCTTGAAACACAGATCAAGCACTATTGCCAACACACATTCTTTTCCTTTCAACAATTTCACAAGTTCAGATTCAGGATAAGAGCTATGTCTTCTGGCAGAATTACAGGAATAGCATCTTCCTTCCTTTCAAATTTTGTTTGCAATTGTTAAACCAAAAGGTCTAGGGACCTGAGACGTGGCAAAAACTGTTATAAATGTGTGTCATTAACATCAGCTTCCTAAGTAACCAATTATAGGAAGAGAGTACAGGGGAAGGAGGTGTAAGGAAAGAGGGAAGAAGGGACAAAATTACTGACAAACTTGGCAATTTATTTTAATGGATGGAAGTTAAACCAAATCTACCTTGACAATCTTTTGTTAGCAAACATAATTGTGCACAACTTGATATTATTCCAGTTGTCTCTGAATCATATAAAGCAAAGAATCCATTGTGGGTTAGCTGACAGGGGAGTGTTTAATCAGCCATACTTTAACTTTTTGAGATATGGGTCCAAGATTTGTCTAAGGTGCCAAGGTAAAAGGAGACTATATAATATGGTGACTTGTACAAATTATTGTGAGCATTTGACTCCTCAGTTCGACATGTGGAGGACTAGGTTCTGTGCTGTGCCTTCTAAAATGCACACTGCAGAAAGTGGGGTTAGATGGGGCAAAGGTGGCTTCATGCCACCATTGCACCCTACCATATTCTGGGTGCTATGGGGGCTGAAACAGTGCTCAAAATAAACTAGAGCAGCCTTACTAACTTATGATAGGCTCTCCTGGACTTAATGCTCAACACATTGAAAATACACTCTCTCTCTGCACTTTCCACCCTTCGTCACAGGAAGTCCCCTATAATGGGACTTCGAGAGGACAGATAAGGCAACTTACGTTGGTCCTACACTTCTGCATTGGGGAAATTTATTCTTCCCTGGTGACTCTTGTACAGAACAGTGTATAGAGTCTGGAATAGCCCTTTGCTGTATGTAATCTTGAACCATATGCTACATGTGAAGTGTAGCTTTGTGGGTACTGAACTGAGTCCTAGTGGAGTTAGTCTAACACAAAATCCCATCCCTATTTGATACGATTGGCAGTCACTACTTAGGAAAGGAAGATGTCAAATAGTGAGATCATTGCAAATAAGTACTGTGGTGCATTGGCAAAATAATGCTTGTCTAGCATATGCTCAGCTCTATCCAAATTCAGCCACTCTCTCTAAAGCACTAAAAATTATAAAATATGTTTGTTTTTTATTTACACAAGAAATAAGTTCTAGTGAATTGGAACTTCCTGCTTCTGGTGAGATAAGAGAATGCTGCTATTCCTCCTGCAGTTGGGTCAATATATTTCCTGTTTTCACAGATCATCCAAAGATTTTCTGTGTCACTCTCAACATGTTTTCTAAGTAAGTTGGCAAAAGGATATTGTAAGCAAAGTGAAAAGCACAGTACAATGTACTATATAGTGCCATCTGCTGAAAAGTGAAGAGCTCCCACATAGAAACAGAAATGTGTGCATTTTCCATTAATTTAAAAAAGAAACTCAAAATGGCATTATTACTGAATACGACCTATTCGTCCTGCATACCCTGTTTAGAACCACTATCTCATCTAGTGGTGTGAACTTGTATGAGATAAAAAAGCACAGGTCATTGTATGTGTATGTGTATGTGTATGTGATCCCTGAAGAAAGCTTTTGAAATGAATGTGTATAGAACATGTTTGTAACACCAAGATTCACACTTCTTAAATGATATTGCACCTCTTTCCAAAAGTGATTTGAAGTTTTAGGCCCAGATATTGTGTACACACTATGAGTGTCTACGGACTTTACAGGTGCAGTTACCATTATTCATCAGGCCATTCGGTAGCATAATGACAAGAGCTTCTGTACCTCACCTGGAGTAATATTAATATTCACCTTTGTGGCAATGGCAGTAATCTTATAGGTGCTATCACCTGCTTCTGTGATCTCCTTGTGGTGGATGTTCAGTTTTCTGTCATTCTTAGTCATTTTTGAGTTATTTGGTGAATGAGGTCATTGCCTTTATGAAAAGGCATTGAGAGTCCTTAACGTTGGTAGTTCCAGGTGTATATTAGTATACATCTGTGTGGACACACTTATTCTGACGTAAGAGGGGCATTTTTTGATTTAGCTTATTTTGATTCGGAACAATTTTAAGCTATTCCCCTCGCCTCTCCCCCAAGCCACTATTTATTATACTGTAATAAGAATGTCCACATGACAGTTATGCTGGTTTATATATTACTACTACTGTGTTTTCTTTGCCTTTACCATGTCCCATCAATCTGGGTCTGTGCCTTTTGGTCTTCATCTCCAAGTATTCATATCAAAGCACTCTTCCAAGCTGACACTAACCTTCTTCCTGTCATCCTTCAGCATCTTGAACCACATTTTTCTAGCTCTTCCCTGTGGTCTTTGCCTTAAAACTACTTTTTTGTGTACTCTCTGACCAACGTATCCCACATCTCATTGTCTCATGTGACCAGGTCATCTCAGTCAATATTCCCTCAGCTTTACCATACTGGGAGCTACTCGACTCATATCATTTCACTGTGTAGCCTAGCAGCTCTCATCTGACTTAGCATCTCATTACAGTACTATGAAGTAGCTGTTCTTCAGTCTTCCTTACTAGCCAGTATTCCAATCCATACATCATGGCTGGCCTAACCAGGATCTCAATAAACTAAAGTGCAAAGTGTATGTCATAGTCTTATCTTAGAAAATTTCTCTCAACTCCCTCCGTTTAAACCAAGCACTCTTTCTATGGCTCCAACAGCCTCATCCACATTCCCATCATGGCTCAATGCTGAACTGAAGTATTTAAATTGTTGCACAGACTCTATACCATCTAGTTTTACAGGCGTCATATTGTTCCTCTCAACGAAGCATCACGTTTTCTATCTTTTGTTGGAAAATTTGTAAGCAATTTTCTTCAATGTAGCCCTTCATGGTTCTAGTCCCTTTCCAGTCTGTATTTATCTTAAAGGTATAGCAAGTATAACTATATTGGTATAATTGGTAATACTTTCTCTTACAGACATGCTCTAATACTCTGAAGAGCACCTTTGCTAAAGTCCAGCTTATTCTGTAACAGGCCACAGGAAGAGCCTCATCATTTTATCATATAAGACCTTAGAAAAACTTTAATGTTTATCGCTGGTGAGGGGTAACTAATTCTGACAATATATTTCTTAATGACTTATGGAAATAATATTTAACAAAAAGCAGCTCAAGGATTACAGCCAAAGTTTTGAGATGAGTATCATCCAGACGTCAGGTAAATACAGGAGTTTGCTTTTCTGGGAATTGTGTGTTTGTACTCCTTTTGCTAACATCAGCCTTGCTATATCTTGCTGTTCTCCATTTGTCTGTTTGACTCTTTCTTCTTCTGATGTTTTATATACTTTTATTTGTGTTTCATTGTGAAATTATTATTTTAATTTGCTGGCAGCCAAAATAATGTTTCTGTATCAAGTTAAGTAGTTGCAGCTGATGAACGAGGGAGATGACCAAAGTCCAGACCCAAACTAAGGCCATGGCCAAAATGCGGCTCTTATCAAAGGAGAATGCCTTGGAAAAAAATGGCATAAAAGACAAGTGAGTGATAAGATCCAACGCAAAAAGAGAGATAACCACATATAACTTCCTGAATTGTGATACATACTTCTTCAATCTTGCTTTCTTTAACATAAACATAACACCATAAGAACGGCTATATTGGGTCTGACCAATGATGTATCTAGCCCAGGATCCTGTCTGACAGTGCCAGGTGCCAGATGCTTTAGAGGGAATGAGAAGAACCGGCAATTTATCAAGTGATTCATCCCCTGTCCCATCTTCTGGCAGTTAGAGGTTTAGGGACACCCAGAGCATGGGGCTGTGTGCCTGACCATCTTGGCTAATAGACATTGATGGACCTATCCTCCATGAATTTATATAACTCTTTTTTGAACCCAGTTATACTTTTGGCCTTCACAATATCCATGGCTATGAATTCCACTGGTGGACTATGTGTTATATGAAGAAGTACTTCCTGCTGTCTGTTAATTTCATTGGGTGACCCTGGTTCTTGTGTTATGTGAAGGAGTAAATAACACTTCCTTATTCACTTTTTCCACATCACTCATGGTTTTATAGACCTCTATCATATTCCCCCTTAGTTATCTCTTTTCCAAGCTGAACAGTGCCTGCCTTTTTAATCTCTCCTCATACGGAAGCTGTTCCCCGTCCCTAATCATTGACTGTTGCCCATCTCCATACTTTTCCAATTCTTATGTACCTTTTTTGAGATGTGGTGACCAGAAATGAATGAAGTATTCAAGATATAGGCATACCAATGATTTATATAATGGCATTATGACATATTTCGGTCTTATTATCTATCCTTTTCTAATGGTTCCTAAGATTGTTTTCTTTTTTGACTGCTGATGCACATTGAGCAAATGTTTTCAGTGAACTATCCACAATGATTCTAAAAATTCCTTGAATGGTAACAATTTAGATCCCATTATTTTGTATCTATAGTTGAAATTATATTTTCCAATGTACATTACTTTATATTTATCAACATTGAATTTTAGCTGCCAGTTTATTCCCCAGTCACCCAGTTTTGTCAGATCCCTTTGTAATGCTTCACATTGGACTTAACTATCTTGAGTAATTTTCTATTATCTGCAAACTTGGCCTCACTCTTTACCCCCTTTTCTAGATCATTTATAAGTATGTTGAATAGGACCATTCCAATATAAATCCTTGGGGAACCCTGCTGTTTACATCTCTTCACTGTGAAAACTGACCATTTATTCCCACTTTGTGTTTCCTATCTTTTAACCAGTTACTGATCCAGGAGAGGACCTTCCCTCTTAAACAAAGTAAGCTGACATGGGATAAGAACCCTTGGTCATGCCCTTATCAAACACTTTCAGAAAAAGTCCAAGTACACTATATCCAACGGATCACCCTTCTCCACATGTTTGTTGACCCCATCAAATAAATTTAATAGATTGATGAAGCATGATTTTCCTTTATAAAAACTGTGTTGACTCTTCCAATAAGTACCTACAAGGGGAACAATTATTTAATAATGGGCTCTTCAATCTATCAGAGAAAGATATAACAGCTGCAAGTTGAAGCTAGACAAATTCAGACTGGAAACAAAGTGTAAATTTTTAACAGTGAGAGTAATTAATCAGTTGAACAATTTTCCAAGGGTCGTGGTGGATTCTCCATCACTGCCAATTTTTAAATCAAGGTTAGATTTTTTTTCGGAAGATCTGCTGTAGGATTTATTTTGGGGAAGTTCTTTGGCCTGTGTTTTGCAGAAGGTCAGACTAGATGATCATAACAGTTCCTTCTGGCTTTGAAATCTCTGAACAGCCAATCAGACTGAAATATAACAACAGGACAGTATGTGATATTTTGATGTTTCCTCTTCTAACCAAAACCAGGAAAAAAAAGTGCAATCAAAATAAGAAAAACAATGGGGGGAAATGTTATTTAAAATGTTTGAACTTTGAAAAAGTAACTGTTCAGATTTGGGGCCTGTACTTACTTTAGCTAAACCAATTCACCAATTGCTCATATACTAATATTCATAGATTCATAGACTCTAGGACTGGAAGAGACCTCGAGAGGTCATCGAATCCAGTTCCCTGCACTCATGGCAGGACCAAATATTGTCTAGACCATCCCTGATAGACATTTATCTAACCTACTCTTAAATATCTCCAGAGATGGAGATTCCACAACCTCACTAGGCAATTTATTCCAGTGTTTAACAAACCTGACAGTTAGGAACTTTTTCCTAATGTCCAACCTAAATCTCCCTTGCTGCAGTTTAAGCCCATTGCTTCTTGTTCTATCATTAGAGGCTAAGGTGAACAAGTTTTCTCCCTCCTCCTGATGACACCCTTTTAGATACCTGAAAACTGCTATCATGTCCCCTCTCAGTCTTCTCTTTTCCAAACTAAATAAACTCAATTCTTTCAGCCTTCCTTCATAGGTCATGTTCTCAAGACCTTTAATCATTCTTGTTGCTCTTCTCTGGACCCTCTCCAATTACTCCACATCTTTCTTGAAATGAGGTGCCCAGAACTGGACACAATACTCCAGTTGAGGTCTACCCAGCACAGAGTAGAGCGGAAGAATGACTTCTCGTGTCTTGTTTACAACACACCTGTTAATGCAGCCCAGAATCACATTTGCTGTTTTTGCAACAGTATCACACTGTTGACTCATATTTAGCTTGTGGTCCACTATGACCCCTAGATCTCTTCCTGCCATACTCTTTCCTAAACAGTCTCTTCCCATTCTGTATGTGATACTAGTAATATTAATTATTACTATTATTAATCCTTTTTATTATTAATGAAAAGCATACTTAAGTGTGTATTACTTTATGGGTGAAATTCTGATTTCTGGAAAATTCCCATGGACTCCAAAGAGACCAGGATTTCACCCCTTATGTTTGATATTCCAAAAGCTAAACTCTAATGCCCTATAGTACCATGTGAATAAATATTTAGCTGGATATAGATTGATAATGATGACACATCATAAAAGGTTACAGATGCTTTAATAGATCCTTGGATTCAAAATCTTAGTTACAGTACATATTTTGATATAAATGATGCCTTTCTTAATTATATTTCTCTTAACACTGTTGTCTATTTGTCTCATTTTTAAGAGTATGTTGAAAGTTTATTTATTTTTCCAAATAGTTTAAGTGTTGTGTGACTTTTCACCTTTCACTTTTGTGTTTCATTTCACATCTTTAAATCTTCTGAGCACTGACTCACACATCTAAATCTCCTGCAAACGTAGGCTTAAAATGCATTGTTCCTATCAGAAGGGAAACTTTACTTTTATAAAGTGTGAACAGCTGTGCAAAATACTGACTTAATGTTAGCATTAACTTCAAGAACAAAAGTAGAGGTTTTTTTTCTGTTAAGTCCCAACATTTTTTTTTAAGTTGAACCTTCCAAAGTCTGACAAGCAAACAAAGGGAGAAGAAAAGAAAGGAGGAAATTATATCTTTATGTAACAGAAAAAGAGTCAAATTTCTTTCATATTTCATTATGGATTATGTCTTGCATTTTCCAGAGAGTATTATTTTTCTAAATGTATGCACTATGTTTTAAATTAATTAACTTTTTATTATTGTTGTTTTGCTTTCCTCAGTTTGTTCATCAATACATGGAAAAGTTAACAAAAGAGGGCAAAAAGGATTCTGAATGTGTCTTTCTAAAAAAGAGTCACAGTTAACACTGAGGGAACACTTCAGATTTTTGTAGATGGATTTTAGCTTAAACTGTTTATAGTCTGAGACACATTCTTATGAAATAAATATAAAGAGCACCTTAATCTGTGATTGGACAAAAGGATGCTGGAGGGCAAACCTGAGCCACCTTCTGTGGGTCTCAAAGGAAAATTAGGTGTTCAATTATCCCACCCCAAATATTTATTTTATTAATGTTTGTTTTCTGTGTTGGTATTCAAATTTCTAATTCTTTCTCCATTATATCCTCTGTTCATGTACATTTTTCAGTATGCCCTTCCCAAAAGAAACACACAACTGGAGGACCAAAGGAAATTTCCTCACAAAACATTGCAAGAAATGTTATGTACATTGGAAGCAAATTCTAATAAGTGCAGAAGATATATCATTAGGGCAACTTCAGTGTGATTAACCCAATTTACGAGGACAACACATAACACATAGAACCCCTTTTTATTACCACCATTAATTACATGGTAGCCACATTGAGAAAATTACCCAGGTGCAACTAACCAGTTCACGTGAAGGAGCCAGAAACTGGAAAACATATTTCCTCTTTTCTTTACATTTTCTTTGCCCTACCCAAACAGCCTTCCCTCTAAAAATTGCCCTACTCCACAGTTCCTTCAGAATTTGAATCTCCTACTTGTGTCTCCTGTTTATTTTCCTTTTCTGACTGTAAATATACTGATACACTTCAAAAGCCTTTCAGGTGGTAAGAGAGGCATTAATGTTGCTTTAAGTGGGCAAGCAATGGATAAGAAAACTAAATGGCTGTAGGAGCTCTAAGACATCAGTGATGTTGCAAGGTCACATGCAGTGGAATATAAATACAGCTAAACAATTTGGTGCAAATGCAAGCCAAGGGCAAGCCCAAGAAGCAGTGAAGGCAATAGGGTTCCCTGTTCTCCTGCAAAACAACATGCCTGAAGGAGAAACAACTCCTTGAAAAGAGCTGGATGTATCTAAACGAATAATCGATGGAGTTTAGCGTTCCTTTTATAGTTTCTGCAGGCTTGTGATGTGTTCAATAAAATACAAGTAATTGATATTTCTGGTTGACTTTGTGTGCAAGACCAGAGGCTTTCACAGAAAAGTGAAGATGACGTTTTAGAAAGTTTTTATATTGTGACTTGAATCAAAACTATGTATTATGGATAAATGCTTATCTTCCACTATGCAAAGTATTTAACACTTAAGGTAAACATGGAAAAAAAGTGTATTTAAAATTGTCTGCTGTGACATTATCTAGGGTACAATCTGGACTGATGAGTAGCTGTGTCTCCTTGATTTTCCTACCTGGGGTACCTTTTACCCTGCTTCACTGTGAGAATAACCACTCCTGGTCTGTTCACACACAGCCTCCGGCATGTAAATCATTCCCAGATATACTATATGAGTGCTAACGCCAGCCACTCATGAATTATACTGCAGGGCAACACCAGCAAACTGCCAGTCCCAGACTTTCCCCCTGAAATGTGCATCTTCTATTGCCCACAACCCACCAGGACAATACAAGCTCATATTAAGTTCATCATTTATTTATAGAAAATGATATGCACAAATTTTCTTATCCCAAACAAAGTTTCCCAAGCACTTCAATCCAAACATACTGGTTTAGATAAAGCCATAAAACATAATTATTAACTACAGAAAGATAGAGTTTAGTTGACTACAAGTAATGAGGCATGTAAGTCAGAATTGGTTACAAAGAACTAAAAGCTAAAACACAACTAGCACCTAACTTAACAAGCTAAGTGAATACAAAGCAAAGATCTCTCTTACCACATGTTCCAGCAGTCTTACTGGCCGAACCTCATTCAGTCAGGATCTCCTCCCTGTCCAGTGCTGATTCCTTTGTTGTTTGGGTGTTGATGATAATGTGCGTGAGTAGAGAACAAGGGAGGGGTGATTTGGGGCATCTCCTCTCTCCTCTTACAGACCTTTCTCTAGCACAAGTATCATCTCTAGCTGATGTTCAGGAGGCATGTATTTTACCAGGACAATAATGATCAGCAAATCATGAGTTTTCAAATGATACCTTACACAGTATGCTTTGTACAAAATGTAACCTAGTCTTGCAAAAGGAGTGAACGTAGGGGTACAGATTGTCACACCTACATACCATAATTCCCTGATTGCTCTTCTGTGCAAAAGCATTGCATTCTGAGACACATGGGTGTCTGCATGGCCCTGGGGTTAGTAATGGGATACACAGCCCTTCCTCTAGTACAGTAACTTAAAATCCAGCAATGCCAATAGTGAGACAAATATCATTACTATCAGGGACATCTCTGGAGAGGTGCAGGGCCTGGGACATAGGCGCTGAGTTTTTAATCTGCTGGGAGTTTTTAATCTGCTGCCCGCCATCTCCACCCAGGCCCTGTCCCCACTTCACGCCTTCCCCCAAAGCCTGATTCTCATTTGGTTCTGGTGTAAAAGCAAGATAATGTCATCAAACTCTCAGGTATTCATCACCACTTGCTGGCCAGAATAAGTACAATTGAAGCATCTGGACTGGAGTAGATGACCACAGTGATAGTGGAGGGACCTCTTGGACGTTTCATCACATTCTCTTTCAAAGGAAAGTTAACTGACTATTTAGCCAGTTAATCTGATTGGATAGATATGTTTTATAATGTGATATAAAATTGCACTTTGAGGTAAACTCTGACTACGTGATCATAGACAGGGTTATAGCAATGTGAGATGGGAAAAAGACCTTGACATTCAATTTACCTCACTTCCAGTTAGGTTTGCTTTAAGGATTGAACCCAGAGTTATTTGTTAGTTCTCCTTTCAGATCTGGTTCTAAATGTTGCAAATGATGGGTCATGAGTTACTTCCTTTGGAAAACTATTCCATGGTCCAGTGGGTCTTGTGATGCTGGATGGGCCATACATGGTTTATACTTCCCAAGGAAAGAATTCTAGGTAGAGTATGTGCCCTCCTAGCTTGAAAACACCCAGCACAATCACATACCTAAATGCCCCCTCCCCCCAAGAACCCAAAAGAAAAGGGACAGGGGGTGGGGGAAGGCTAGATGCTTCTGTTTGTAATACATTGCATTCCACCTGATCTCAGGTAGGTAGGTTGGCATTGCCCTGTGTCTCAAAAACAAACCAGAGATCTTATACAGTTGTACATTTTACAAGATGCTGCCTGCATTCCATCCAAGATCAGAACTGAGTCTTTAGTTCACAATCTTCACTTGAGGTAATTCATGAGACGTCTATATATACACACTGTGCATATGTGTGTGCGCACGTGCATGCACACACACACACGCACACAATGTCTTTAAAATTATTTTTGGACAAAGCCCATTGTACTTTTTGATCATTTTCAGAATATCTTTTCTTATGTACAGATTACATCAGGAGATGCTCAGGACATATTACAGAGTTCCTTTACACAGCCTGTTCCCCTCTGAATCTTTATCAGTGGAAAAGCTGCAGGCAACAAAAACAACATAGTCTCTGACTGTTTGATTTTTACTTGAGAGGATGCTTAGACCATACCCAGAAAAATAAATTTTCTCAAACCTAGATGGCACAAATTTTCCCTGGGAAGATGATGCATACTAATTTTTGAAGTGGATAATAAATATACTGTGTTACTAATGCATTCCATTTTATTAGCTAGATCAATATTGCTGTAATTTCCAGCCATTAGCATCTCATTGCTGTATAGTTCATAAAAACATTTACATTAACACTGATCAAAATTGCAACAGTATGTATTAAAATATGAATGACATATAATCAGAATTTTCTTTCTCTACTGCCTCCAGTTATTTGTGACCCCAGATATGAAGTTCAACTTTACACTTAATAGCACAATTATGTAAATCTGTAATTCTAACACTGAATTACAGCTGGTAATGATCAATAATTATATTTATGTATGATGTGAACTTAATACTGCCACCACAGATTAATGTAAACAACAAAATTATTTCTGCAGTCAAGAGCTAACAAATCATCATAAACAAAGAGAACTAAAACAATCTCTTCAGAGCTTAATTCCTTCAGGATAGTAAAGAGATTTTTTATTTCCAATGAATGTAAAAAGCACTGATTAAAGAAAATATCTCTATAAAAATTTTTACAATGGCTGAATCTTTTACTACACTATTTTTAAAAAAATATCTTTGAAACAGAGTTTGACGGAAAGAAAAATTTCTCTGAAAAAATCTGGATAATAATTGTGTTAGAGGAGTTCTGGGGAAAAATAACCCCTGAGGAAAAAGCAGATTAATAAAATAAAATAAACAGAGTGTGGGGTAATCAAACACATCCAATATTTCATAACTTCTAAGCTCTCTGCCTTTAAAAGTTCACTCACCTTAATATTGCTATCTATTGAAAAACACAACTGGGAACTGTACAGTGAAGAGAGTAATCCTTGAAGTAACTCTGTTGACTTTCATGGCATTACACCAAGGACGAATTTGACACCGTACACCCATACAAAGAACTGTTCTTTCAAAACTGCAACACTGAAATTTAGAAACTGTCCTCCTTTCAAAGAGAAACAGGTCTATGTTTTTCCATTATATCCTTAAAATATATAGCTAATTCATACCTGAATCTGCATGAGTGTGCTACAGGAAGTGTGAAGGAATCCCTTTTCCTGAACCAATCCTGTGCAAGAAGACACCATAATGAGGCTTTACGCATCCCAAAGCACTCAGAGGACTTGATAATGTTTAGCACTTCAGAGATGTGTTTGGGTGGGATGGCAACCATGACCTTGGCTCCTCTGCATACGAGCTAGCACTGTCACTTCAATGTGGGATGAGTGCATGTTACCTTTTTCCTCAGGTGTATCAAGTGCACTTGGAAGCATCTCTCTAGCCATGTTGGTTGGTGCATCCACTCCCCACTTTCAGTCTCGGTTCAGAACTTTGGAGTCGTAGAAGAGCCCATTAAAAAAGAATGTCAGTGACTAATTATGAGTTTTCATATTGATAAGCCTGGAAAGCAGAAACTGAGGAAGAATGGTCTCACTAAATGTAGAACCATTACTAGGGTCTTCTTATCTGGATTGAGTTCAAGGGCTTAATTTTCAAAAATGGGGCACCACAGTGATACAGAGAATGTATATATAGAGTTGTACTTGGAGACCCACATGGTGGCATGCAATTACCATGCCTATTTTGGGCATGGACAAGCATGTTCTGAGTGTGCAAACTGGGCTTCATTTTTTTTTTAAATTTATCCTAGTCTCTCTTACACCAAAGGCCTGATCCAAAACCCGCAAGTGACTTCACTGACTTCAGTGGGGTTTGGAGCGGGCCTTAAATCATGTTACCTAACAGTTCCTTCCTTTGAATACCTTCTGTTTTCTATTTATTTATTTTATTATTTTTGTCACAGCTGGGTTCCTGTAAAAAGCATAGGGCTCAGCTGAATTTGGCTGAAAAGCTTTGCTTACAGGCCTGAAATAAATAAGACCATTAGTACAGTAGAAGGCATGTTGCACAAAGCTGAAAGGGAACATCAGTTGAATGGAGAGTGAATGCCTGTTGTTTGATAATAGATTTTGTTGATTTTTTAGAAAACACATAGGAAAGAAGGGGAGAGCATGTTATTATGCTAATTCTGTCAAATAATTTCAGTGGTAACTAATTACAAAAAAAATAAATGAAATAATATATTTGTCTGGTAATGGCCGTCTAATTGGCACTTGAACAACTGAAGAAAGCTGCCAAGTTTACTATTGTTTTTTTTGGTTTGTAGTCAGTACCTTATAGTAGGTGGATGGTTGGCACACAAGTTTTGATTTCATTTTTTAATCAGTTAATTTCTGCAAGATGCTGCAGAGATTACAAGATTAAGAGCTGAGCTTGCTAAGGTTTTTAAATCTCTGGACTAGTGGGGAGAATTCAGAGGCTGTAAAATTGTTTAGATAATGTAGGTGTGCAATCTGGAAAAATTTCAACATCACATTCTTAAAAAGGTAACAGCCTTTAATTTCATTCTTCTTTTTACTTTCCCTCCTTCTTCTTTGTAATGTTTCCTTTTAAGTTAGTTTTTGGTTGAGGATAGCTCTCGGTAAATAGCTGTAAACCGTTTGAAGAAAATTAGCCCTAAAACTAATCAAATTGTGAACCATGATGAACAAAAAACAAAACTAAATTAGATCCTGAACCCAGAGAAACAAATTCTAAAACCTAAATCAAGTCTTAAAACATTTACCTAAAAATACTGAAAATAATTGTAACCTAACACAGAGCCTTCAGGATAAACTTAAAGCAGATCCTAATCTTACAAGAAGAAAGGCAATCTATAGAAACAATGAAAGAAAAGACAGAATGAAGTTTTGAGTGGAAGTCTCTACAATGCTTTATTAACCTGCATTAGTGTACTAATTCCTAATATAACTGATGCAGCTGTAATAGCATCTCTCTAACATTGTTGTGTGTTTAGGGTGCAATTATCTGTTCCCAGCTGCATAATCACAGAAGGCCCTACATTTCCATTACGTCAGGCTCCCCAGAAGTAAGGTCCATGCAAAGCAGCTCTGTAATTCCCCTGCACACCATATATGGGAGCTCCACAGCAAATCTCTATAGAAATACAGCACCCTTCCACAGGAGTGGGAAAGGAAGACCAGTGGGTCCACAAACTGTGAATCAAAAAAGCATGAGTGTTGAGACACAGGCCAGGTCTACTACACCATCATATCAGATAGCAGCAACCATGGTACAGCTTTGAAGCTTCTAACCTTTGATTTATGTGGTTTAAAATTAGCAGTTTAAAAATCAGGAATAAAACCAAACTGAATTCTTTAAGATTCAAGCCTCCAGGGAGGGTACAGATCATTTCATTTAGTGGAGGACTGTGAATGACACAGTGGGAGATAAAATTAAAGACTTTATTTTATATTAAATAGTTAATTAAAACAAACCGGCATTATAATATAACCATACACTGCATTTTTACTCACATTCTAAGACAAAATGATGCATCCAGGGGTGATTGGTCCTTGGATAAGAAGAAAGGGTACAATACTTTCTCTAGCAGTAACTAGCAGAAGGGCATACCTAATCTAAAATTAGCCTTCTACCCTTTTTATAATTATAACACCACTTCCTTAATTAATTAGCATTAAACCTGCGTTTTAAAGTACCTACATTTCCTCTACATACTTAAAATACCTTCTGCCTCCTCATTGGGTAGTTAACATTAAGTATCTTCTTAATTAAGGTAAAAGTAAATGTCATACCAATACCAATATACATAGCGTTCTCCCAAAATATTCACATTACATCTAAAACTCTTGTTAAAACATGTTAGAAACAAATAATTTTACAACATAACCTGGGGTTATGTCCTAACTTGCCTCTGAATTGTCTCACTTCACTTTATTCGTATATTAGCAGGCTTTGCTTGACTATCGTCAAGCCTTCTTTTAGGAAATAGAATTTTGGACCTGCTTAAATTTCAACACATTTCTATATAACATAAACAAACATCACTTCTATAGGATACAACTATTATAATAGGATGGAACTGGAGATCCATATATTAGACATATAAATGAATGATGGCCTGATTTTTGGACAAACTGTTCCACCTGAAGTTCCAGTAATGATTTCTCATTCATTTAGTGAATGCAGAGTCAAAGGATAAATCACAGAAGCTGCACGTGATGGGAGATACTGCATTAGAGTTTATAACAATGACCATTGAAATTGAATTTGAAAGAAATAACCTGGATGCAGTTTTACAGAAATGTAAAAAAAATGGATTTTGTAGATTGGGCAAGTGCCCTTTTTGATGAGGAAACTTTCAGGTCCATCACCCTTACCATTTCCTTTGGCAGCTAGTGTTTCCTTTGCTTGCTATTTGCTAGTTCTATTACACCAGAAGAGTCCCAGAAGAACATAGCAGAGAAAGAATAGTTGGTGCTGCTACCTATATCCATGATGTCCTAATCTAGGATAAAGGCAAAGGGAAAAAAACACGTTAGACTAAGAAAAGTTCTGACTGTGCCGAGCAAATAAGGTTTTAATGATAGCAGTGTAAAATACCATACAGTCAAACTAAATCTAAAATATTTGAGAATATATACTACTGAAGAATTAATGCTAAAGCAGAGACTATCATGAAAATATCATGACCATATAATAAACAGGAACTACAGAGATTCCTGAGAGGTTGCCTATTTTCCCAAATACCTGCCATCTATGGCCCCAAGAACTACACTACTTAGTCATTGCCAAAAGTCTGATTGCCAACATGACATGTCCCTCACTGAAACGACAGAAAGGCTAGAGTAATCATTTAGCTTTTAGTTTGCATTATTTGATTAAAAATAACAACATTCAAACAAACTGCCTCCAAGAGTATAGTAGGTGCTGTTTTATTACAGGATGCTGATCCCATTGCTTTCTGTTCTCAGAGTAAACAATTCAAACAGAAAAAGAACGCTATATCAAATTAGGAGGAGCTATGGTAGGAGTGTGTGGGAGGGGTGGACATCAGGGAATATTTCTTCCAACACAAACATGATAAAGATTTTTAGTGTATCAGCTTAATTCATACCTGTAGGTACCACATTAATGAAAGGCACCATTAATGTTCATTAGGTTAACTTTCCAAATATTAAAGATCTCAAATTGCTCATTGTCACACAACCATCTCAAATGGGTTTATGTTGGCCAGAATTCTGGCTAACATAACCCTGCTCTAAACTCCACCAGCTGCTAATATTCCTCAAGGGGCTATCCCCCATCTAGGGATGGCTAAAGCACAAAACTTTGGCCACATCCCCACCAGTCTCTCTAGGGCTGCTTGGGTCTCCCCTACGCTGGAAGAATCTCTGTTTGGTGAGAAAGAGGCAGTTTGCATTCTCTTGATGCATCCTAAGTGTCACAAAGGGAGCAGAATGGACTAGATATTCTGGCCTCTATTATATATGGTATTTGGGTATGAAAGGTGTCACCAATAACTGAAGTATATCATTTATGATAATATAATAATGGACCATTAAACTTTAGAGACATTTCCTAGAAAATATTGGGAGGAATTTCTAAAATACAAAGATCGGGGCTGAGATTACAGAGCTACCATTTTAATCTAAATATCACTGCTTTGATGGACTACATTGACAAGAACGAAAGAGAGCTGATGTGAGTGGTAACAAAACAGATCAAGTACTTAGTAGCTATAACTGGTCCTGTGTGGAACGGTGCAAGGATAATTTTTATCTTCAGCCTCTCACACTACCACATAACGACCAGCTATAATCTCCATTAAAAGTGATGGCACAACTCCCTGCTGGCTTTGCCAAAAGACTGCAGGGAGATGTGGAGTGAAAATGGGGCCATGGCATGCTGCACTCTTTCAAAGAGTGGCAGATTTGCTGCCCCCAATTGAGCACATACAAGGAGCCCTTGGAGGAATTATGGCTGAGTCAGGGACTTTGGCTTTATCCTGGTCCCTGTGAACTCTTCAAGAATGCAGGTCATGGTTTAAAGCCGTAATCTAGCTCACAGTTATTAATGATGTTAGCTGGTAGAAGGAGAATGCTGCCCAAACTGGCTTACTATAATTTCCCATTTCAGTATTGTTACTATATACAATGTACAAAATGTTAATGATTAGAGACATAAATACGTGTGTCTGTTACAGCACGTTTTTGGAATGATAGTAAAATAGTAATATGATTCCAGACCTTACTTTAGTTCTGGTAGAGCTATTAGACTGAGCTACAAGGGGGAAGATGTCTACTTCACTTGTTACAGAACTCTGAAAACACAGAAGGACACAACTTGGTTGCCTTCTAAATATTACTCCAGAAGAGTTTGTCTCCTTAAAACACACACTGAGGACGTATCGAGTATGATTTCTCCCTTAGTCCAATGCCATCTTTCCTATCTGAAGGGTAGAGCTTCCTGCAGGTTATTCTGGTGGTTGCTGTTCTCAGAGACTTGTGATGACCAGACACGTCTGCCAGGAAATGGACTACAACTTCATTAAATCCTCCACAACGCAGTTTTAGACATACTTGTGACAATTCAAGTTTCACTTCATAACTCTCACAATCCCATATAGCAATCCCAACTGAAAATGAGACAAATTGGTCCAATGACTAGTTTTAACAGAAAATTGATTAATCTCTCTCTCTCGCTCTCTCCTCTGCTAGTTTTTATAGCTGCTGACCTTCCAGTGACCCTACAGGTCAAAACTTAACCTTTTAAAATGTGTTTTAAAGAAGGTAATTCTTCAATTCCTAAGGTCCATCCTCTAGGGATTCTTTACTGGTTAGCCATGACAGTAGTCCGCCACTCGCTGGAACCCTCCCCTCAGTGCCCACTGTTTATATTCAGTTGAGGCAGGCATATCCCCTGTAGTAGTCATGGCTCTAGAGGAATCACTAGAACATGAAACTCCAGTCAGTCAGTTCACTTGCACTGACTTTTTTCATTGGCCAGTTTTAAAATGCCTTATCTAGTGTTCACTGAGACATTCCTGTGCAAAATGGAACATGAGCCAGGGGGCCCATGAGTTAGCTACAGCAGCTAGGATTAGAAGATACTAGAGGAGATAAAAGCAACAAGACTATCTGGGCCTATGCTGAACCAACTGAGTGAACCTTTCCTTTTATGGAGTTCGGAGACACTTCAAAGCAGAGGAGATCAGAACTCACTAGGAAACATTTAATGTGCAGCAACAGGGTCCACAGACAGTGTGCAGTGTGCAGTTTTTGCAGTTTTCTAAAGCATTGCTCAAGATTTCCTTATAACTGTTTTAACTCCAGTCTTGCCAGACCAACTATGAAATACTACAACCGGCATCTATTATTGTTGGTAATACAGCATCTACTAGCTAAATGCTAAAATGCCAACCTTATTATCACTACCAAATTATTTGTAATGATTATGTATGAAACAGCATATGTTATCCATTAGACTATTTTAAAAAAATTAAATCTTAGTTCATCTTTTCCAAAACACACCCCTACTGTCCAATGCATTTCACATTACTATCTGAAATTTCTATTGCATCTCTAATACTATCATTTTAAGGCTGTCAGACACTCAAACAATAACTGGAACGGAGGAAATCAGCTGGAAAAATTATATATTTTTCAGCATTGTGGTGAAAACTGATAACAAAAAGTATATATTCATTGCTTTAAAAACAAGTGATAATTATTTTGTTTTGCTTTCTTCTGTTTCCTAGACACAATATCCAATCTTGCCATTCCCCATCACTTCAGAATTATGTTATGTATATTATCACGGTGTTTTTGTGGAGGGGATTGTCAGTATTTGTGTATAAGAAAACTCAAGACTTTCAGGGGTTTGCAAATTAGCTAAAAACTTTTCACTCTGTTCTGAAACTTGGAAAATAAGGACTCGTCCAAAAAGCAATAGCTTTTATTTACATTAAACAGAATTCAAATCAATTATTGTTGAGCACCATTGTTATTTTTTACCTCATACAAGTTTTCCTGGGCTAAATTGTGACTTGATCTACATATCTCCATAGAGGAGTGAGGGTAGGGGTAAGAACCCCATTTTGCACAGACTCCTTGAACTTTGAGTTCTGGTGGAAGCTGGGCCAACATATGAGATTGCCATAATTTGCTGGTACTATATGACACCAGCAAACGACAACTTTCCTGGAGCAAAATGAAGCAAAGAGTTAACAGAATTATCTGAGGCATTATGACTTCCAGGATTACTCATGGAGTGGTGCAGCTTTGCATTTTTAAAATGTACACTCAACAATTTAACTTTAAATCAAATTCCTGGCCTTCACACTCTGCCCTCATTTCCTGTCTGAAGGCATTTTGCATCCACTTTGCACAAGTGTAACTTACTACACAAAGGGGAGAGCAGTAGAGAATTAGACTAAATCTATGTTATGAGATATAAACAGCATCATCCAGAACGTTCTCTACTCGCTTTCACCTGCGATAAAAGACAAAGATCAGAGGTGGCTTTGTCGTTAATGCTTCTATGACTAGTACTTGCATGGGAAAGTTATATGTTGTGCAACTTTGCTGCCTTGGTATCAGAGAAGTGAGATATTTTTGCCTCCTTCCCAGAAGTGGCACAAGTCTATAAGAATTCCTTCTGCTGGGGTCTATGTATATTAAAATAGTATTTTATATCCATTTCATATGCACTCTGCATAGCTATATACACAAGGTGCCAGACAGGAAAGAATCAGGCCTATTGTCAATAGATCCTCTGAAGAGGGAAATCTATTACCAGAAAACAATAGTCCAAACCTTCTCTTAATGTTGGTTACCTTGCAGACTTCTGCCTAGTGTGCAATCTCTCTTTTTAAACTGAGAAGATACAAAAAAACAGCATGTAATGCTCTTTGTCAGCTGTCCATTTCCTGTATTCCTCTTAGGTAGACTTCAGGCCATGACAAGGTCCACAGAGACAGCATTTGCTGTGCTGGTGGTTGACCTCCTATGGTCTACAGACCAGGAAAGTACATCCATAGTCATCCTGCAGGATCTTTCTATGGAATTTGTTACCATCGATCATTAAGTGCTCTGCTCTCAGAGCACTAAATCAGTCTGTAGCCACTGGGTTCTTTTTGATGCCTCAAAAGCTACTAGATGCCTAAATAGCTATGGATGCTTTTTAGCAGCACAAAATGACCACTTCCATCTCTAGATGGCCAGAACACTGTACCTCATCATACTAGACTCAGACTTGCTTGCAGTGATCCACACATTTGTAACCTCTGGGCTTGATAAACACAATTCATTATATCTAGGAATAAAGCCATCCCCTGCAAAAGTTCCAACTGGTACAAAACTCAGCAACCCATCTAGTTAGCAACACAAAGCATAAGCACCATGAGCACATCACTCCAGTGATCTGTCCTGTGCAGGGACTCTAAATTTATGTTCTAGTCCAGTTCGAGGTCTTCATAAAGATAGACAAAGCTCTCCATGGGGTTAGCCCTAGCTACTTTAGGGATCACCTCTCCCTCCATGACCTCCCATGCCTGCTACATTTCATCACAACAATAAAAAGCTGTTGACCAGTTGGGGGAAGGTTTGTGAGTGCAGGAGACAAAACTTTCACAGAGTTGGAGCCACATTGTGGAATTACCTACCAGTGCAGATAAGAATGACTCTTAACCTTTCCTGTCATGTTTTTGCCACCAAATGAAGAACTAGAACAGATGTTGTTCAGCAGCATGCCACCCTGATGAACCAGCAGCTCAAGATCATACAAAAAGGCTATATTATCCATTAGGAATACTGTGAATGCCATAATCAAAGTAAACAAAGCACTGGCAATAGAAGAATTTGGAAAAGCAATTAAGGGTTAACAATATTCAAGTTGTTGATCCTATAAAAAGTGTAAAGAGGGAAATAAAACTCTCTTATTTTAAGAAATGAGGAAAGAAAAAGCTTTAATCTGAGTTTAATTGATAATCACACACACACAGAGTAGTTAAGGCCTTACAAATCACTCTAAATAAAATTAAAAAAAAAAAAAAGCCAGGAAACTTCAGGAAACAATCTTGATTTGTAGAGAGTCTGACACAGGGGATAAGCAAAGAATAATATTGGGGATCTTTCAGGAGAGACAATCATAAAGGAGAAAACCTTCAAATATAGGAAACTGTAAGTATATTCATTTACTTTATACTGGGCTTGCTTTTCATGACTACTCATATGAAATTTGGAGCTGAATAAAATACAGTACATGCAACTAAACAAAGGCTTGTTCCTTCCAAGTCCATCATCTTGTCGTGCTCGATCCTGAAGGGATATCCACAGCAACAGACTAATTTCACACACAATGGGTCATGATTATTTCACTGTATTATCAAGCCTAAGAACAATCTAACCTGTGAGATGGAGAGAACCCATTTTCCAACACAAATATCTCTGATTAAAGCAGAGCACAGAAAAATACTGGCCAAGTATATTAACTTTTGTATTAAATGCTCTTTTTCAGTATCATATCGAGTACTAAGGACATCCTTCCGTCACTGACTCTGAAGTCACCCCTGTTAAATGTGCAAATCTTCACATCATACACAAAAGGCAAATCACACCTTCTACTGGGGTCCCAGCAGAGAGAGTTCTGTGTCCTTGGTAACAGATATTGCTCTGGATGCAAGTGAATAACTGAGATGGGATGCAGGACTAGAAAAAGCTGAGATACTGAAATAATTGGTTGACATATTAAGATGTGGGAGTTTTATGCTGATGTGGTCAGATGCATAAGGAATGATTTGAATGTTTATGTACCACAGAGGTGTTTGTGTGTGTTTTCTCTAATGTTCTTGCTAAGTCTCTAAAATGTGATGCAGTCATAGTATCATAGAATCATAGAATATCAGTGTTGGAAGGGACCTCAGGAAGTCATCTAGTCAAAGCAGGACTATTTCCCAACTAAATCATCCCAGCCAGGGCTTCATCAAGCCTGACCTTAAAAACCTCTAAGGAAGGAGATTCCACCACCTCCCTAGGTAACCCATTCCAGTGTTTCACCACTCTCTGAGTGAAAAAGTTTTTCCAAATATCCAACCTAAACCTCTCACACTGCAACTTGAGACCATTACTCCTTCATTGAGTACCACTGAGAACAGTCTAGATCCATCCTCTTTGGAACCCCCTTTCAGGTAGTTGAAAGCAGCTATCAAATCCCCCCTCATTCTTCTCTTCTGCAGACTAAACAATCCCAGTTCCCTCAGCCTCTCCTCCTAAGTCATGTGCTCCAGCCCCCTAATCAGTTTTGTTGCTGTCTGCTGGACGCTTTCCAGTTTTTCCACATCCTTCTTGTAGTGTGGGACCCCAAATGGGACACTTGAGCTGAGGCCTCACCAATGCCGAATAGAGG
Source organism: Chelonoidis abingdonii (assembly GCF_003597395.2). NCBI lineage: Eukaryota > Metazoa > Chordata > Testudines > Testudinidae > Chelonoidis > Chelonoidis abingdonii. The sequence continues at coordinate 60,719,924 of NC_133774.1, read as the reverse complement.
GGAATGATTATGTCCCTTGATCTGCTAGCAATGCCTCTACTTATACAGCCCAAAATGCCATTAGCCTTCTTGGCAACAAGGGCACACTGTTGACTCATAGCATGGTTAGTGCCATTCCCTGTCTATCAACCAGCTCCCTCTTGGGACTGCCATGCTCTGTTGATTAGGACCCCTTTCTTGGGAACACTTAGCTCTTTCCATCTCTAGCTCTCCAAGCACCCTATGAAGCAGTGGCAGTATCATTAGCCCCATTGTGCAGATGGAGAAGGTGAGGTGCAGAGAGGTAAAGGGGCTGGTGAGAAAAAGGAACAGAGACAAGATCTCCTGACTTTCAGTCCAGTGCCCTCCTGCTACAGCCCACTGGCCCCCTTCTTTCTGCACTGTTTCCTCCTGTAGGATTGAACTGAGCTATGGGCTGGGTCCCCAGGGGGGCTGTAACAATCTGAGGGCTGGGTTCCCATGGAGGGGGCTGTATCAGTTTGTGGGTTGGGTCCCTATGGGGGGCTGTCTGGTCTATATAGTGTTTGGTTCTCCGATGGGACTGTTGCAGTCTATCGATTACATGCCCTTCAGAACTGTCTCCTGCACTGGGGAGCAGGTCCACGTGGAGGGCTGTCTGGTCTATGGGCTGGGACCCCCAGGGTGGCTGTCACGGTCTATGGACAGGGTCCCCTCCAGGGTAATGCTGGCGGAAGGTTAAGTTGCTTTTTGCAAACTCTGTCTGCTGCTGTTTCCTTTACAGATAAAAAGCACTACAAGTCCCTTCTTTCCCCTTGGTTCTTTTTATTAAATACCAAGAGGATTTAGGCTAAATAACAACAATCAGGGAGGCAGTAAAGCCTGGAGGACTTTTCTCTGCTGTGGGTGAGCCGGCACCGAGACCCCAGCAATTGCTTGGCTGCCTTTGGCAGGGCACAGAGAAAAAACTGCAGGGCCCCAATTCAGGACAGCATCCTCATAACCCTTGATTATTGCTTGGCTCCCACTGAATGCAATGCATGTGCTGTAAGTTAAACATGCGCCTAGTTTAAGTGCTTTCCTGACTGCGGGCCATGGTGAGAGATGAGGTCTTTTTTAAAAAAACCCAAAACATCTATTTGGTAATTAGCTTTGTTTAAAAACACAGTTCTCAACTGCCTCCGCAGCAGAAGGAAATGTTATTAAACGCGAGTCCGTCGGTAGGCAGGACGTGTGTGCGGATTAAATCCTGAGGAGTTTGGCTGCCAGATAAAGACGTTATTGTTGTCATTTTTCCCTCCTTCCCACCCCTCCTTCCCTTGCTCCCACCCACCCTCTGCGAGAGAATCTTGGAGGAACAGAACCAGGGAAGACACACACACACAGAGCTTAGAGGGAGACTCGCTTGTGTCAGAGCTGAACTGCAGTGAGGAAGAGGAGTCCTTCCGACCCCAAATATGGCGATCAGCTAAACCCTGAGCATCTGGGCAAGACTCACCAGCTAGCACTAAGGAAAGAATCTCTGCAGTACTCAGATCCCATCCCATCCAACATCCCATCACAGACCATTGAGCAGATTTATCTGCTGATAATCCAAGATCAATTGCCCAAATTAAACTATCCTATCATATCATCCCTTCAAGCTTAGTCTTAAAGCCAGATATGTCTTTTGCCCCCACTACTCCCCTCGGAAGGCTGTTCCAGAACTTCACTCCTCTAATGGTTAGAAATCTTCGTCTAATTTGAAGTCTAAACTTCCTAGTGCCCAGTTTATACCCATTTGTAAATTTAAAAAGGAACAATTTTTGTTTATTCAGTGTTGTAAACATTTGTAAACTTTTCTTTTTTCATTTCTCTGCCTTCCTTCTTCTCCTTCCTCCCCTCCCCTCCCTCTTTTATTCAGGGGAGGAGAAAAAAGAAAAAAACAACACCCCAAAAAAGCACCTCCCAAAAAAACAACATATAAATAATGATTTTATTTATTTATTTTTATTTTTCAAATGTGGTTGAAAAATAGACCAAAAAAAGCCTGCAGTGGGTGAATTCCATTGTGACTATTTGGAGGAGGTAAGTATTTGTCAGCATGAGTAAGGCTAATGTATGCAGACGCTAAATAGTTATTTAAACCAACCATACCCCCAATTCTTTCTTCGGACCCTACAAAGTGGAGAACCAGAGAAGAAAGAGAGAAAAAAAGGAAGGCCTCCAAAATTACAGATAATCTTACTAACAAGTGGTTTTTGGTGCATAGCCAACCTGAATTAAAACCTTCAAACCTTTGCAGTTCACCAAACATTAAAATTAATGCTGGTTATTTTTTAATGGCAGATATTGTCTGGATGAGTATATTTGAATAGACAATGACATTATTATTTTCTCAGAGAGGACATTCACCTCAGTCTGGCCCTAGGACATTTATTTTACATATGGTTAACTAGGTACTGTATGATAAAGACCTCACCAGATCACTCTGGAGTCTGTCTTACCTTTGCAAGAAATAATAGAATCAAAAGCCACTACTCTATTGGTTAGTACATCACTTTGACTCATAATACTCAAACTAATGGAAAACTCTTACTGTGTGTTTGTTCTAGACTGTAATTGAAATATTTTCTGTGATGCTTCTTTGTTGTAATTACTGCCCTTCAACAAAATTTCCTAAACAGGTTTTTTAAAATTAATTTTTTACTTTAATCCACAAAAATCAGGGCATTCATAGTTAAGATTAACACACTGTCTCTAAGTCAATTACACTAAGGCATCACAGTATATATGGAATGCAAAAATCACTCACTGTAATATTTCAGTACAATAGCACAGTTTTTAATTGGTAACTGAATTTGTTGGCCTACATCACCTTAAAGTAAGCTCTGTATGTAATTTGTAATGCATCTTTTTTGTGCCTGAATGTATTTTGTTTTCTATGAAGCTGTAGGTAAAGAGAAAGTGGTCAAGACACAAAAGGCAGTCAAAGATGCTATGATAATTATGCCTCAGGCATTAGGAAAAGCAACTCTAATGATTTTCATTTTGGAATTATTTTGACAACTGAAATAAAGAAATAAAATTAGTCTGGATATCTTTTTTCCTCTTTACCAGAAATCAAGGTATAAAACTAGCATGAATATACTTAATTTCATATACATTGTGGTAAACTTGACTAGTGGTTTTTATATTAGTTTTAGGAACCTATCCCACAAAAAGTTACAGATGTGAACAGTCCCATAAAGCTCAGTGGGCTACTTACAGGCATACAATCAAGCACATGTGAAAATTGGCAAAATTAAGCAATTAAGATCTGAGTCAACCTCTCACCTATACAAAGGTAACTCTATTGTCATCAGTTGAGTTACTCCTGATTAACACTAGTCCTGTGTGTGGCTTTTTATAATAAATTTAAGATCTTGCAGTGTGACACAATCATCCTACATAGAAGGGGTCTAGGATCATATAACACTCAACAATTCACTATTTCAGAATAGGAGGCAGCTCTTCCTCATAGTCAGTAGCTTTTCTGTTGGCAAGCAGCCGGACGAGGCAGGTATGTAAAGAATGAGACTGCAAGGAATATATTTAAAACAGCTATTTTAGTATAATTCAACAAAACCATTGTCAGAGAAAGGTTTCTTCACCTGGGAGAAAGGGAGTGAGGAGGCTGAAACAATCAAAAAAAGAACCGTAGAAATTAAATGAAAAGTGAAAAATTCAGAGCTGTAAGAAAATAATTTTCACATTTCTGAAGGCTGTTTACTTCCAGGAAAACTTTCCAAAACATTGCATGTGATTAGTAAGAGGGGTATGTGCCATATCCATTTTCCAAGTAAAAGGATTATACAAATAATTCATCTCCAAAACTATTTTGCAAAAGCTGCAAGGATTAAAGATTATTTCCACCTACCTAACTCCCAGGTCATTCAAATTTACATCCCACCTACAGTAATTACCACATAAATACCACACACACACACACACACACATAGACTCAGAAGCTATCTGGATTTTATTATAGAAAGGAAAAAAGATTCCGTGCACATTCAATTTTTATGAGCATCTATGTGAAGATACAAAATTGAATCATAGGATCCATCTCTACGTTGTTTTTATTTTTAGAGTAGGTACTAAATACCAACACATATTTATCTTCCTAAGGGGGAAAATCATTTGAAATAAATGCAGTTTTGTACATTTATTTCAGAAAAGATGACAGATGTCCATAGTTAGTCACCAGCCCCATTTGTTCCATGCATGGGATGACCTTCAATTGAACTCCAGAAAGTAAATGTAAGGAAAGTTTCCCAAAAAAGTTTAGTGAGGATATAGGAGATTAATGAATATATTTATGTTGGACACTCTTCCCTGTATAGCATATTCAAAGTGATAGGATCATGTTATTTATTGTATTTTTCAGATCATTTGCAATGTTAATTTATATGAGTTTGATATTGCTTTTGTCTTCTAGTTTTCTGTTATTCTGAAAAATCCCTGGGGAAGGAAAGGATTTATATGCTTTGTGTACACATTCTGCAGACTAAGCACTCTGGCATAATTATTTTTGGCACTCACTAACTGATTAAAACATCCAATTTAACTCACGATCAGTAAGATTAAACCTTTTTAATATACCTCAAAAGTAAATTATCATTTACTACTCAAGTATCCTTTTTTGCACATGTCCCCAATAAGGCAGTTCTTTTTTCATTAATGTACCTTTTAACGAGGATTCTCTTTTATTTCCTTCTCTGGGCAAAACTGCCTTATCCTTTATAGAGAGGTAGGAACAAAAATGAAATGGAAGCTGACTGAGCTACTACATGGGTTTCTAATGTCATACCAATTACAAGTCATTCTTTTTTCCCCCCGTAAAGTCTCAGCTGTTAAAGAAAACACATTTCTGCTTTGTGTTTACTTGATGTACAGATAAATGTCAGTTGTTAGGAGGAAATAATATTTGAAAAAATCATTTGCATGACTCAGTTAGGATAAAATTGTGCCGTCTTTTATTTCCTTTGACAATAGCTCCTTTTTAAGCTTTAAGTGTTACACTTTAATCTTGAAGCATTGAGCAGAACGTTCAAACCATGCTCAATACTAGAAAAACTTAAACTAAACTTAAAACAAACTTAAACTGGAAGAAATGTTTTGCCCCTCCAAGAACCAAAAGGAATCCCGCCCCCGCCCCCGCCCCACAGCTACAATCCTGGATTAGAATAACTGTAATTAGCAGGCCCTGAAAGTTGAAGAGGACACTTGCAGTTGTTCATTAAGGCAAAGATGTAAAAGATTGGTAGACTATAATAGATAACATGTTTTGCTTAACATGGGGCACTATAGAGCAATCATACTTATAAGTAGGGCACAAGCTGGGGGTGAGGGGAGGGGAAATCATATCCTCCAGTAAGGATGCTACAGCACTGTGAATGAGTTTTCCCATTGTCTGCCTTGCCAGCTAAGACTAGCACCAAATGAAGCAGGAGTGACAAAGGGATATACAGTATTTCACACAGAAAAATCTGGCCAACCTCACCCACGTTCTCCTTAACCATATAATGCTGCAGGTTGTCATGCAGCCAACTGAAATATTCACATCTAAGCAGGCACTGGGTGTCTCAGACACTGGGGATATTGGTGATTGAGCAAATTGATGCTTAAAAGCTGCTGGGAGACAGTTCAAGTCAGGCAATGGCTCTGACAGTACCCACTGTTGACTAAGGCATGGAAAAATTATGAGATAGGTTTTAAAGTAGCTCTTTGATCTCCACATCCCTTCCACTCCTTCCACTTTGCCTTTCTGTGCAGAGAATTACCAAAGTAGGAGCTGTCACTGGGTTTTAAAAAGGATGAATATAAAATAAACAAACAATAAAACTGTGTCACTAAACAGCAACTGATAAGGCAGCCACAGCTTTCCCTTTATTATAAGAAGTCAAGTTCATTAGGTGATTGAACCATCAGAGCTAATGCAATGCTCCATTACCCTCACTTTAACTGATTTATTTTGAACATGGAAAGAAAACTCCAGACTGGACTTGGACAGAGACAGTTGTTATTTGCCTGTTGTATTGTGTTTGTATGTAAGGGTACCTTCTGGTCTAGTTGCTGAAGGGGAAACAAGTACAAATGTCTCGGCCTAGGGTCTGATGATAAGCACTGTGGTAGAGAATTCATGGATTATTCATGTGTAATTACAGATAGCTATTGTGCTCTTTTAAATCATCCCTATAGCCCATTATGGCCCATAACAACTGAAATAGCAATTGTCATAGTAAGGTTTGGGCTCTGTCATAGAGTGTAGGCTCTAATCAATAATGATGAATGGTAAAATTTAGCATCAAGCAATAGAAAGTCTAGTTGCCTCTCTCCATAAATCTGTACAAATACCAAGCCGTGCAGCTGCAGGATCTGGAAATTTAAAAGGCAACACTCTTTGCCCACCCCCTACGCATGTACCTCTATAAAAGTTGAAAAAGGAGAAATGTGCAATATGTCAATTCTAATAATCCACATGCTGTTAAGACACTTTTTTATTTATTCAAAATGGGGTGAACCCTAGGTTGTTTTCAAGGTCAATTTCAGGTGAAAGGGGGGGGTCATCTAGAGGTCACTCCAGCTCCCATGCAGGTCAATAACGCCTCTTCACTTCCACAGAAGACAAGCTGCTCACACCCAATCAATCCACCAACGCTGCTGCTGCAGCAAGCGTAATGAACAGTGAATAAATGTAGCCTATCATCACAAAACATGCTTTTTAAGTACCTTCCCTTTTCATGTAAAACCTCTCGCTGTCAAATTCTACATTCACTCATCCAGCAGTGAGTAGCAAAAGTGAGAAATCAGGCTCTCTTTGGGGTTGGTAAAAGGTCACAGCTGACAGACACTGAGGTTAAACTGCCGAGTTAAAATACTGTTCATTACCCACTGCAGCTTTTTGCTAACTACACTTCTTTGTGTTACAGTCAAGCAGTACATCAATATGCCCCTCCTTCTAATTTATTAGCAATTGTTGAATTGTACAGAAGGGGGTTGAGGGGAAGGAGGATTAATCTTATATATATAAGATTCCACTTGAGATAATGCTGAATCTTTATCTGTTTTGTACGAAATTCCCCAACCACAAGCTATGCTCTCAGCTTCTGATGTACCATAATTATTAGGGGTAGAATTCTTGAAAGCAGGACAGGCCATTTACCTGAAACCCCAAAGGCTTGGGGTTGGTCTTATGTAAGCTTCATTTCCTTTTTTTTCCTTTTGTTAATTATCTTCTTTCTTAGAGTGTATATATTTCAATATTTTTCCCTCATCACAACAATTGGATTAGATCTAAGCATGCTTGCAGTTCACTTTTTAAAAAAAAAAAACCTGCTGCAAGATAAAAAGTGAAAATGGTTTAAAACGTGTAATATGCTAAATTAATATCTAGGTTCAGATAACATGCATGTGACCGGCTCATGCTGACTGGGTTAGATTTTTATCAAATACTATCCTTAGCCCAGATCTCAAGACACTCCCTAATCTAATATTTTATTAAGAAATGTTTAATGTCTACATTTTTTCCATGATTAAAGAATTTTGATGCAGCCAAAAGAGCCATTTAGAGGAGCAAGGAATCACTGGAGTTCAAATGGAAACTGCAGTGAAGGTTTCATTTATACCAAGGGCAGGAGATTCAGTGGGAAATCTGAACATTTGAGACCAATTTCCCAAAATGAAATTCCATTCTTTGATTAATTAATAAGCAGATAGAATTCCCTTTATTGAAATGCAAAGCTTTTGTACTTAAAGATAGCCATCTGAAAAAAAATAATCTCACAGAGCAATATAAACATTATCACAAATCATGAATAAAACAAAGGTTTATTTACATGCCTGCTACGATGATAATTTGACTCAACAAAATTAACATTATCTATTTACATCTTTAAAAAATGCATTCACAGATTTCTCCAGGAAAATATATCCTCCCCCCAATCCCCCATATGCTTTCTCTCTCAGTGGGACTGAAAATAAAATGTTATGACTTAAATCACAAGAGGCTAACATCATTTTTAGCAACAAGGGCTGCATAATTTCAAGACTATGAGTGAGTGGCTGACTTTAACTAAAATGTTTCAGTTCTGTGCATATATAGGTACATAAATAATTCAGAATTAATCCCTGCAGAGAGGACAATGGGAATCGTAAATTATCCATGTGCCGTCCTCAACATTAGAGGCAATGAACCTATAGTAACAAACTATGAGTGTTACTCATTACATACATTTCACAGACACCTTAACCTTTTGAATATTAATTTCCCTCTGCAGCTTGTAGCTAGGCGGCATAATTTTTTTCTTTCCATTCCTGCTTCTTTCTTTGCCTTCATTTTTTTTAAACTCTCCCAAACAACACTTCTGTTAAGCTATTGAGTGGATGTGAATTCTGAAGGAATATTGATTCATTTTCTAACAAAATAGATACCAGAAAGCATTTTTTAAAAAAAAGGTAGATCGTAATTTCAGTAATATTACACACAACACTTTATGTACTCTAAGGTATGTATGTGCTAAATACAGATTTATATTATAAATGATGTATGAAAACCCTGGGTTCTTGGATTACTCTAGACAGAAGTCCTGGAACAGCTGCAATTTTAAAATACTAATACCTAAGTGTTTGTCATTTTAAGATATGTAAAGTCCCACGTTTTCCAACTGAAGTCAGAAAATAGATATTTTATCAGAATCTAAGATGGACAAGAACTAGGTACTTTTTATTACATACACCATTTTCTGCTAAATAATTGATAAAGGAGTTTTTGTTTTTCAACTAAAATATGGCAGTTGTTTTTTCATGTGACAATAAATAAAGAATTTTTAAACAAACATTGCCTCTCTCATGAACATAATCAAGTAAGAGCAATGTGCTGTATCCTCTGTCAGATTCATGAGATAAAGTAAATGTGTTTACTTGTGAAATTATATTTACAGGTAAGTGAGAATGTCAGAAACAAAATAAAAAACATTCTCAGAGTTTTTACACGCAAAAGGAGTCAATATAAATTTAAGAGCAAAATATAACAATTGTGAAATAAATGATGCAGACATTTTCACATTTCAGGTTTAGTTGAAAACATACTCTGCCTGATTCTGAAAACCCTTACTCCTCTGAGCAAATCCCACTGGGACTTTTCACATGAGGGTTTGCTGAACTAGGGCCCAAGATTTGGAAACCTACTGCAGAAGTTTCTGTTAGAAAGCAGAACAGAAAAAGCAGGTCAAAAGTGTCTTGACTTCAGTGGGACTTACTTGCATGTATAGGGGTTGCAGGTTCAGACTGAGGCCCTTTGACCACAAATCTCCTGGAGTATAAATAGTCTCTAAGGACCTGATTGTGCCTGGTGCTGAGTAACTCAGAAATAACCAAAAATGCTATCATGAAAATGGCATGAAAAAGTAGCACTCATCATGGTTCATTCCACAGATATTTTATATGCTATCTTGTGTTCTCCATCTCTTTGTTTTATCTACCTGTTATCTCTGATTTTACTTATATTGCAAACTTTTGGAGACGGGATTCTTTTCATTGTGTGTGCATATGCATGCACATATGTACTGATAGGGGCCTCTGGGCACTGCTGTAATTAAATAATAATCATATGCTAGGGACATTTCTGCAATGGCATCAACCTTGCTTGCCAGCTACCAGAATTCACTATCTCTATTTTTAATTTTCGTAACCTGGAGACCTGGTGTGCTGTATTCAAAGTCATTTCCAGAGCAACCGCCTGTTGGAGTTGGTAGTTCTTCAAATGAATTTTCAGTACAATAAGAGATAAGGCCTGTAACCTCCTTTGCAAATATGGAAGCATCAGAACTTTTACTTCTTCTTGTACAGTATGTGTGAAATGGATTTTTCCCCTATTATTTTCATTGCTGATTGCATATCCACTAGGAAATCTTTGGACATGAGGGTATTTTCTGCATAACATGGAAAACATCTGTAAACTGATTTAGATTTTTTTTTTTACTTATTTGAGCATAAAACAACTGAGATTTAAAGAATCACTGTTATAGCAATCTATGAATTAAATTGGTGTCTTGTCACCAGGTAGAGTTTCATTGAAATATCCTCCCTGCCCTCCTTTTTTTTAATCAATTATCGGAAGAAAAGTATTTATTTCTTTTACTGCTTTTGGAAAATTGTATTCACAATATAATCTGAGTTAGAAGTCATTCTCACCACCATATAAAGGCACTTTTCCATTTAGAAAACATGAGCAGAAAATGTTCATGATCACAGGGTACTGTGGTTTTGCTTGTGAGAAAGGAAGGAAAAAAGTAGAAAATAAACATCTAAGTGTATAATTTATGTTAAATGAACACAAGATAATTGTGTGCTAAAAAAATAAATCAAGTAAACCCACTTGACTGAAACTTACAGGGATTCTCTTCTTAGAGAAAGAACCCTCATAAACTACAGCCCAATTATTCAATTTCCCTTACTAATTATGGAAACTACTCATCTCTTGGCCTGAAGCAGTAGATGATGTATCTCTGAAGGGCAACAGAAGATTTGTCAGAATCTATGGCTCTCTTTATTTAATGAGTATCTAGGAAATAAAAATAAATACTTCTGAAGTTCCAGTGTTACAAGTAACTGGATTTTAGGTTAGATTTGACACTTATGTTTTTCCTTTTCTTCTACTGAACATTACAACTCTAAGAATTTTTCCACATTAAGAGAGTGGCAAAGATATTAGTCATTTAATAAAGTCAGAACCAAATGCAAATAAAGAGCAAGTGTGTTCCTAGCACTAACATGGCCACAAACCATCCCTCACTGCCATGTACAAGCTGCGTCGTTTACTACTCCTTGGGGCCACTAATTGGCACTCCCCAAGAAACACAAAAAAGGATGCTTAATTCGGAACAGCACTGAAAAACATGCTTAACTTGACCTGAGATTTAAGCATGTATTCAAGGACTGTTCTGAATTGGGGCCCCTATGAGCAAATGGGCAAGGAATGGCCAGAGACTAGTGAGGAATGGGTAGAACCAAACATGTGCCATGTGCCAAGTCTTCACCTTTCAGATTGATAGCAATGAAAGCTGAGCCAGCATAATGCAAGTAGTAAACTGCATGTTATAAAAGGCGGCAGTAAGCTACTACTGCCCTGGAGCTAGGAGGAATCAGACAAGAAATTGTGATTCAGTCCTTCCCAGTGCTGTTCGAAGGTGCATCTATGTGCCACCCACTTAATATGACCTGGGTTACTGTGACAATCAGGTCCAGACACCTCAGGGAGAGAACAGGGGGACTGAATCCCAAAGAATAAGTAATTGAATCAACTGATTGTATATATTATTATTATTATTATTATACTATAAAGTGTATTGAGTAGGATCCCTTTATGAAAGCCAGTGACACAGGAGTGATTAATATTATTGCATAATGTATGTGTGGTTAGCATGTAGAGTTAAGTTGTGGTGGAAATATGTTAGACTGGAGTTCCCAAACTTCATTGCACTGTGACCCCTTTCTGACAACAAAAATTGCTACATGACCCCAGGAGGGGGTCCTAAAGCCAAAGCCCAAGGGCTTCAACCCCAGGTGGGGGGCCTGTAACCTGAGCCCTGCCACCCAGAGCTGCAACTCAAGGGCTCGGGCTTTGGGGCTTGGGCTTTAGCTCCAGGCAGTGGGGCTCAGGCTTCAGCCCTGGACCCCAGCAAGTCTAACACTAGCCACTTTGGGGTCCTGACCCACAGTTTGAGAGCTGCTGTGTTAGACCAAACAATTTGAGTAGAGCAGATGAACCGGTTTGTCTGAGACAAAGGAATGTGCATTTGCCAATCTGCCAGGGTCAAGCTTTGCAAGGAAAGAACAATAGAAGTATATTTGCATCTAAGGTAAACAAAGTGGTCAAGTTAACCAAGCAGAGGGTGAAAGAACAGGTTTGGTGCCTGCACCCTGCGGAAGAACTTGGTCTGGGCTAATTTGTCAACAGAATGTATCTCAAAGGTTTACTGGACTATAAGGAGAAGGGGAGAGAACCCGCAGGTAATCATCATGGCGGAGAATAAAGAAGCCAGAGCTTTGCACCAGTGAAAGATAGGTCATCCTGCCAAACTAGTTGGAGAATTATGACAACTTGGTTGGAGTAAGAAACTGTGTTAGGCAATGCTATATCTTCCTAGAATTAAATTTCTGACACTAGAAAGCATGTTAGTTTTGTTCTGTTTGCAACCTTTTCATATCTCTTTCATGCTTGCTCAGTCACTTAAAACTATGTTCTTTGTTAACTAACTTATTCTCAGTTTTACTAAAATCTCCATCTAAATGGAGTGTATAACCCCAGCTGAGCTAACAAGCTATGGTGCCTCTTTGGAGACAGCAGGCTTGGTGTTACCTCTGTGAGTAAACGGGACTGAACACTATATGGGAGACATTTTTGGGGAGATTCAAGATTGGAAGCATTGTTGAGGTCACCCTGCAATGAGTAACTGTACTGGTGGAAGCCCAGTGAGAGACCTTTGTTCTGTGGGCCAGTTGCTGTTGTCAGAGCTCAGAGACAAAGCTGTAAGCCTAAAGACACCCAAAGTTACAGGGTGGCAGAACCACTGGTCTGGATGAACTCACAAAATGTCACAGGACAATGTCTCAGATTCATTATTTAGAACTACTGATTGCCTGAGTGGTAGTTGTTGCACATGCCCTTAAAAGTCTGTGCATAATTTTTCTGTCAACCATTTTGCAAGCAGTTTCAACAACGCTCACCTCATTTTGTCTTTTTACTACTGCTTTTTCAGTCAGTTGTTTGTTCATCTTTCGCAAATTTTCTTCCTAGAATTTTAATCAGTTGTTCAGGAAATTGTCAGGATTTTTTGTTGGCTGTGTTTTGCATCAGAAACATTGTAGCATCTGCTGATCAATGAGTGTTTGATCACTTTAAGTACTATTATCATAAATGTAATCTCTTCTTGTCTCAAAGTATTATTCCCTTCAGACATAAAGATGGCTGCAGAGACATTAATTTAAATAAATAAACACTACCCCCATCCCCACAATACCAACCTGTATCTCTAAGGAAAATTATTTTAGTTACTATCAGCCTCTCTCTAACCAAGCTTTTCTGTGAAAAAGTTATTGACAATGTAATTGCTAAGTGCAGAAGCAAATCCTATCTGATTATGTATTTGATAGATCTCAGTCTGTATAATTGCCAGCCCCCTAGAAAGAGTTGAGAAATTCTACCTGGAAAGCAACAAGTGAACAGCTGACAGCTAAGGGAAATGGCATGGGATTAAGTCCTCCATGCCAGTGTTGTTTTGACCTAATGGTATGAGATGGAACAGTTTCCCACTTTGGTCCATAAAGGTTAAAGAGCTTCTTTGGGTACAATCAGCCCCAACTTGCTGCATGCGTGAGGCTTGTTGCACTTGGAAGGGGGTGGCTCCTTAAAAGTGAGGATGCAGAGGGAAGCAGAACTAGGGCTCAGAATTTCCTAGCCCCACAGAGCATGGGCTGCTTACCCAAGAAGCAGCTGAAGAGGCTCTGCTGCCTGGAGAGGTAGAGGGACCATCTTTAATTTACTTTTCTTTTAACTATAGTCCAACTTGTTTTAGCTTGGGCCTCTCATACACACAAGGGAGTAAGAATCCAGCCCCCTTCACCCAGACTATTTACCTGTTGCCTTGCAAGGAATCATGGGGTGAGCAGAGACTGTTCTGTGGTCTGAAGGATTATTTTGTTTGCTTTTTTTCCCATTTTGGACTGTGGTCACCCCTTGAAGGTAGACCGCATCCCACACTCCAGACTGGAACTATGATGACACCTGCAGCTGGACAGGAATGTCAGGTATGAGAGAGGTGCACACCCTCACTTCATGGGGGAGCCTGAGTGATAGAATCTGTGATAGGATATAATTTGAGGGAAGAATGAAGGAGTAGGAGCCTTGCCAGGTTTGCTAGTCTTGCAACTTGCAAACCCAAATGAATTTAATTTAAATGGGAACATTTTAGAGGAAAAACACAAGGTAGTAAGAAATAAACAACCAACAATAATATATTTTGTATTTTAAAAAATCAGTTTATGAAAGATGGCTTAAATGAATGATAAAGAATGCAATGTCGAAACTGAAATTAAGTAAATAATCCCTTTCCCATTCCCTACCAAAACAGTACAGGATAAGGATTAGAGATACAGGATATTCTTGGTCACCTGTTGCCTGTCAAATACAGTATATTGGTACGCAGTGGTGGAGCACAACCATCTTCTTATCTGAAAACAATCTAATGAGAAATAACCTAGTATTCTTTAAAAAAAACCAAAAACAGTTTGACAGTCTACAGTATTACTGCCATGTCTGGCACTATCAATGTTAGAAGCTAACTGAATATCTGTACTAGCAAAACATGCCCTGTATGAAAATGAAATGAGATTAAAAAAGTTCAAAAATAACCAAAACCCACCACAGACCTCTTGTTGTTTAAGCATAATGTGGGCTTGTCCTCTAACCTACCTCTTAAACTACCAAAACAGAGTCACTAGTTGATGGCATGTTATGCACATGGACTAGTACAACACAAATATGCATAGCTTGTGCACAGGTGAAAGCCAGACTTTGTTTTGGTGATGTGAGGAAGGCAAGAATGGGAGGTTGGGAAATTATCTACATTTGCTGTGAAGAAACCCATTGCACTGAGCTTCCCCTGTCCTCACTACTGGTTATTCTTACCATTCTTTTGCCGTCACCCTTCACTTCACATTCACATTTCTTCTTTCGCTTTTTCTACAATGAAGAAAGCTCAAGTACATTGTTTTAGCTGAAATTTCACAGGCATGGGTGACATCAAGCCAAAGCAAGGTTGGTAGTTCCTGTTGGCTATATAACAGCTTGAACTTTTCACAGTTCATTCAATAGTGGAGAAGAGATTGATAAACCTTAATGGTGTTCAGCATTACTATTGCTTGCTCCTAGCAATGCTCAGAATACTGTATTGTGTCTAGATGTTGCCTGAGCTACAGATGTGCATTATGGATTTCAGACATGCCACACTTACTCTCCTATTTGCAAAAGACCATGTGCTTATGAATAAATACTGCATATATATAGCACTTTATGAACACTATACAAAAAAGCATTTATATAGTGCTTTTTAGACACTGCAGAAGAAAGTTTCTGAGTAGAAAAAATTTAACCCCTTTATTGCTAACTGCTTATACTGCCTACTCATGGGACACGTATCCATTGCATTCTACTCTTTCGTAACGAAACACAAAATATACAATTACAGGATGATATTGTTGACCATACATTGAATGTTCCTAATCTGCAAAAGTATAGGCTCACATAATTACAATTCTATACCATTGGCTTACATAAGAAATATTCGGGGCCTGCATTGTTTTTTAAGAAAATAATTTCTGGCAAGTGACAGAGGTCAAAACTTACCAATGAATGCATATTTTCAGACCACTAGAGGTCTGTTCACATTTATATTCCAGACAATATTAATGTTAACAGCTTCATAACCAACTCTATTATCCAAGCCTATTATGAAAAGCTAAGCTACAGTTGTTGAATTTGAGAGGTCTTTTCTATCACCAGATAAAAGTGATATTTCATTGGCAAAAGAAGAGAAAATAGGCTCATACGTGATGATCATTTTATGATGACTCTCTTCAGGCTGACATGCAGCTATACTGCAATTTTTAAGAGATGTTGTTACTTCATAGTTTGTCCATTAAACTAGACATTGGCACATCAATAGCAGCAGCAGCAGATATTAATTTAGGTTTGGATTATGCTACAGAACCTATGGATGATGATATAAGAGCCATATTCACAACTGCCCTACATTTTCTTTCCAATTTCTTCCTTTTCATTGGGTTTAGGTGCCTCTCTAGACAGTGAGCTTTGGTTGGAACTCAACATCAAAACCTTTTGGTATATTCCTCCCTTGAATCATATTGGAGATATTATAAAAAGCCAGAAATCTCACAGTCTGATTATAATACCCCTATTTGTATCGAGCAATGCCTTACTCCACTGGAACTACTGCAAAAGTCACACTACTGCACTCTTTTAAAAGTGTGAATAAAGGTATCAGAATCTAACCAAAAAGGAGTAAAATCACTTTTTAACTTCTGTGTTCACTGACAAAAGTCTTTTACCCTTCACTACTTGATATACTGTATACAAGAACTTTTCAGAAACACCACTCACACTTTTTGTATATTAAAAATTCCTTTAAAATGCAGTTTCCATTCTTCAGTACCCTTCAACTTTTTCTTTGAGGGAAAAAGTCCATATAGTTTGGGTCTAAAAGTTTTCTTAAGGCTGATTTCCTCCTACAGTATTACAGATGCTCTTCTAGGAATGTCTATCTTGTCACATTGGCCTTGCCTACACTAGGAAAATTAGAACCTGAAATTCACCACCAGTTTAGTAGCAGGAATGGTGAAAGATGTAGTATAAACAGAGCTGTGATGTTTTTTACTATTGTGTCATCTAAACTTGCTCTAAATAAGGCTAGAAGACATGGTGCTTAAAAACAAAGGACATGGGTACTCAGCATTTTTAAAAATCAGGCTTCTTAGTTACACATAAAAATACGGCTGTAGGATCCTAACTGCAGGCACTCATGTTTTTAAAATCTCTGTCAGTGAGTATTGATTGGATGATCCATCCAGTCAAGAACTATGGCAGCCAATGAGTCTTCAGAACAAATGAGGACTCTATAAACTCCATAAACCTTTGAACCAAGACAGGATGAATATAGAACAGAAAACATTTTTTACTGTTTAGAGAGCCGTTTCTTCTCTCTCTCTTTCTCTCTTTTTTAAAACCTTATGTCTTCATGACTCCATGCTTCCTGAATCAGCACTGAAGTAGGAGCACTTAAAAAGCATTTTACAATGTTGCTGGCGTGGCCGGAATAAAGAAATTCTGGAGAATTCGAAACAAACTCGATCTTCCAAGATTAATGGGGTGATCAATTTAGCTCCCAAATTCTTGGATTCTTTTCAAAACCAAACCAAACCCCTGGACCCTTTTGAAATTCACCAGAATTCTTCTGAAACCACACTCTGTACTCTCACTGGCCCCAACAGCTGCAGGTCTAGTTCAAATGTTTTGGGGGCAGCTACAAAAATAGTCCAAATCCACAGCTAGCTATATAAGTAACCTAAACTATTTCACCAGCAAGGAACACAGCGTTGCCAAAAATTCAGATATGAAAACCATAGTGGTGAAGGACACCATGTATAAAGTACCGCTCTGTAACAGACTTTTTAGATTTAGTCTAGGGTTCACTTAGAGGAAGATGAAAAAGTTGCTTATCATTAAATAAAAACAAGACCCGGGAGAAAACAAACCTCAAAGCACAACATTTAATAATGGCCGTAGGCTATTCAAAGCTTTACTGAAACAGAGAGTCAAGTTTTCTGCTGAAGCAAGTTGAATATAATGGAGTTGCACCTATTTACATCAGCACAGAATTTGATCCAATATGATTTCATGAGACAGCAAAGATTTACATCTTTAAAAAAATATGGTGATAACCTCCCTGGGAAATCAGCCTCACTGGACTTTACTAAATATTTATTTCCCAGACAAAAATAAAGTACATGCTATTTGGGGGGAAGGGGTGGGGGCAGGGGAGAAGGGAAGAAAAAAATCTTTGTTTCCTTAAATCTCAGTTTTTTGGACTTTCAGTAGTTTAAAAGCAAATTAACTTAACATGTTTCAGAAAACTACAAAAAGAGAAAAGCTCAATATTAGCTTCGAGGAAAAAATAATATGCTTAAATGTATAAATGTTTTACCAGGTAGCTCATTGCATAAAAACAATGTGCTAATTTAAAAAACGGTAGCAGTGTACACAGTTTCCCCATCAAACACTACAGGGGAAACACACCTGGGGCACCATCAAGTGGCATAAATGCTCTAGCATTCATTTATAAAATCTGCATAATTCTTCTGAACATCTGAAGGTCTGGAAAAAACACATGGTACAGTAGTGATGGAATTACTGCCTCACATTAAACATTGCTTCAACATACACACGTATATAAATATAATATATATGGGTGGGCAAAGAACTGTGTTTGGTTCATTCATATTCTGTGTTCAGGAAAGAACAAGTGGCATGGAGACAAAGGGAATGCCCATGGAAAAGCAATATATCTGAGCAATGGTGAAATGTACCATAACCAATCTATATATTCGTTTCTTGTAGGATAAGCTAAACTACCTTAAAGTGGTGAAATTTATAAAGAAATCTGTAGGATTTCAAAGAGTTTGTTCACTTTGCACTCCAAAGACTGAAAAACAAAAGAATTAATACAGAAAAAAAAAATTCCCATAACTCATTTTAATTTAATTTCCATAGAGAGTCATCACGGTATTCCACTTATGTTTGGATTCTTGGCTTCGATCAAAGCAAAAATACCTATAATTTAATAATCACAGCTAATTTAATAATCACAGCTGCATTGTCATATTCTTCTTTAATAGTATTACAAGGCAAAATATAACAATATTTGTCCTCCTTTTCATGTTTTCATTTTAAGATTAATTACTAAAGATCTTCAGTGCATTAAATGCTGCTAAGAGACAGAATCACCCACATACTGCACTATGCTGTGCCTCCTAATTTCTGTAACAAGCTTTGCTGTCTCTTCACAGGCTGTATCATTCCTCCATCTCCCCCCTCTCACTCACTTGCCGCCCCCAAATGAGCAGTAGTGAAAACTCAAGGGAAGAAAGTGAAAAGTTGCACAAACCCTTTGTTCTGGAAAACTGACTCACCCAGTTTTACATAAAACATACAGGATGTAGCTTCATGACCTTTTCGGTATATTGTTCAGTTCAGCACAAATAATTAATACAGAACCACCAAATGAGGCAATTTCTCACAGTAAACCCTCTTGCTTTTTAAAGGGGAAGTAAAAGCTTACCCATTCTGAGAGGTGTTTTGTTCTGTTTGTTTCTATTGAATGCTTCTTGACTGTACAGCCTGAAAGGGCATTCCTATAGGAACTTAAAGGCAAAGTAAAAAGAACACAAACAAAAAAATGACATAAAAAGCCTTGCTTGGATTTGATTGATGCACTCTCATACTTGAAGTTCACTCACAGCTTTATGCTAGAAGGCCTGGGTCACTCCATCCAATCCTCTAATGAGACTGGGCATGAACACTTGCAGCTTTGTAGGCCTTGCTTTCATCAGAGGTTGGGAAACACTTCTGACTGATAGACTTCAGAATCAGATCTAAACAGAAAATAACATGCTCGATTTGGCTTCTGAAGGTGGGCTGAGCAAACCTTTGTGATGTATTGGAGCATTTGCTGAGTGTAAGTGCACGTGGTGTGTTTCCTATTTCTGTCGGCAAATACAAATTTTTCACTCAGCAGGCATAATCAGAGCTAACTCAAGAGGAGAAATAACAAAAACTCAACAGCCCTTAGCAACTCAGCATGGCACAGAGGGATTTAAGACTTCAGCATTTTATCTCCATCAGTATGAAAATGTATGAGGAAATCTGAACTTTGGAAGTGCAAATAAACACATTTAACACATTATAAACCACCTATTATACGAATGACTCCTGGGTCTTTTTCTTTGCTATTTTTTTTCCTCATCAGACTCCCTTGTGATTTAATAAAGCAGGTTCGCTAATTTGAGTTTCCACTAACAAGCATTTTACATTGACAGAGCCAGTTTATAAGTAAGAGGTGAAGTATTCGCAATGTACAGTTAGCACATCTAAATGGATAATGAAGGCAAAATGACATTCTGCATTTAACAATAGGAGATGCAGACAAGCAAAACATCTATTTCCCTTTTATTGGATGAGATATGAAACCAAGGTCCTACCAACTGTGGTCATGAAAGGTGTGATTGCACTAAGAGTGTTAGGCCTGGTCTACACTATGCGTTTAAACCGATTTTAGCAGTGTTAAACCAATTTAATGGCGCACCCGTCCACACTTTTTTTCGATATAAAGGGCTCTTTAAATCGGTTTCTGTACTCCT
Organism: Chelonoidis abingdonii; assembly: GCF_003597395.2. Lineage (NCBI taxonomy): Eukaryota > Metazoa > Chordata > Testudines > Testudinidae > Chelonoidis > Chelonoidis abingdonii. Next base: position 60,699,953 of record NC_133774.1, on the reverse strand, counting down.
CCCCAACGAGAGGATTAGCGCTAAAATCGGTTTTACCATATCGGATTAGGGTTAGTGTGGCCACAAATCGACTGTATTGGCCTCCGGGCAGTATCCCACAGTGCACCACTGTGACCGCTCTGGACAGCAATCTGTACTCGGATTGCAGTGGCAGGTAAACAGGAAAAGCCCCACGAACTTTGAATTACATTTCCTGTTTGCCCAGCGTGGAGCTCTGATCAGCACGGGTGGCGAGTCAGTCCAAATCCAAAAAGAGCTCCAGCATGGACCGTACGGGAGATACTGGATCTGATCGCTCTATGGGGAGACAAATCTGTTCAATCAGAGCTTCCGTTACAGAAGACGAAATGCCCAAAGCATTTGAAAAAAATCTCCAGGCTACACAGTGCTGCATGACAAGGTGTAATGGAAAGCCAAAGAATCAAAGGGATGGTCATGGAAGGGAGGGAGGGGTACTGAGAACTCCAGCTATCCCACAGTCCACAGAAGTCTTCAAAAAGTATTCATTCTTGGCTGAGCTCCCAGGCCTGTAGGTTCAAACACATTGTCCGGCGTGGTTCAGGGAAATAGTCGTCATTTACTCCTCCCCCCACCACGTGAAAGAAAAGGGAAAGAAATCGTTTCTTAACTTTTTTCAATGTCACCCATGTCTACTGAATGCTGGTGGTAGACGCGTACTGCAGCAGTGAAGAGCAGTATCCCCTCTTCTCCCCTCCCCGGTGGCAGACGGTACAGTGCAGTAGGACTGGTAAGCCGTCTTCGTCATCAGCCCATGAGTGCTCCTGGCTGGCCTCAGGTGAGGCTGGCCGGGGTGCCTGGGTAAAAATAGGAATGATTCCTGGTCATTCCCAGTAGATGGTACAGAACGGCTGGTAACCATCCTCATCATAGCAACTGGAGGCTGAGCTCATTCAGCCCCCTCCCTTTCATGTGTAAAGAAAAGATTCTGTACTGCCTGGACTATCATAGCAGTGGGATGCTGGGCTCCTCTCCCCGCACCGCTTAATGTTCTGCCCTGGACTGTCATAGCAGTGGGAGGCTGTGCTCCCCCTCATTTTATCTCACTAAAGTCACTGTTTCTTATTTCTCCATTTCTTTAATAATTCATGACAACAAATGGCGGGGGGCACTGCCATGGTAGCCCAGGAAGGTTGGAGAGGAGGGAAGCAATGGGTGGGGTTGTTGCAGGGGCAACCCCAGTGAATGGTAGCAGCTTGTCATTTCTGTGGGATCTGACATGGAGCAGCTGTGCTCTCTGATAACTGGTTTCTCTAGTACACTTGCCCATATTCCTAGGCAGGACTGACTATTTCAGATACATAAAGGAGGGACTGACTTGGGGAGTCATTCCCATTTTTCTTTGCGCCTCTGGCCGACCTCAGCCAGGGGGCACCCATGATAGCAGCAGACAGTAAAGAAGGACAGATAACCCGTCATCTTATTGCAATTTACAATGGCAGCAGACGGTACAGAACAACTGATAACCATCTCTGCTATCATGCAAAAGCAAACGAATGCTGCTGTGTAGCGCTGCATTAATGCCTCTGTCAGCGCATCCAGTACACATACGATGACAGTAAAAAAAAAAAGCTGAACGGGCTCCATGGTTGCCGTGCTATGGCGTCTGCCAGGGCAATCCAGGGAAAAAGGTCGTGAAATGATTGTCTGCTTTGTTTTCCCGGAGGAAGGAATGAGTGACGACATTTACCCAGAACCACCCGCGACAATGATTTTTGCCCCATCAGGCACTTGGATCTCAATCCAGAATTCCAAGGGGCGGGGGAGACTGTGGGAACTATGGGATAGCTACGGAATAGCTATCCCCAGTGCAACGCTCCGGAAATTGACGCTAGCCTCGGACCATGGACGCATACTGCCGAATTAATGTGCTTAGTGTGGCCGCATGCACTTGACTTTATACAATCTGTTTTACAAAACTGGTTTATGTAAAATCGGACTAATCCCATAGTGTAGATGTACCCTTAGTCTAGGTGTCCTGATTAAATTCCCTGTTAGGCAATTACATACTGCCAAACTAAAATCCCCCAGTTTCCAGTAAAGAAATTCACTTAACTGCCTAAAAAATTATTGTGTAGAGTTGCTGGTGTAGAATGTCAGCTACATTTCATCCAGAGTTGATTTCAACACAGGTATGGGTGAAGCGACACAAATAAACACAGACCCCAGTCAGTAGCTCTGGCCACGCTCTACTTGGTACGGCCACTAGGAAGTTTTTTAGGTGGCAGGGAGGGCAAAGGTGGCTGTGTGTGCCCTCGAGTCTAATGAGAGGCAGTTCAACCCCCAGTACAAATTAGAGCATTGCTAAGGGCCATTCTAACCTGCCACAGCTCAAGGGGCCATCATCTACTCCCTCCAAACTCTAACAGTGTCTTGTCCCCATTCTGTGCAGTCACTTCTCTTGCCTCCCCAAAGCTGCATTCTAAGACTGGATGTTACCATCACATGTCCTCAAGTTTGTTGACCCACTAACCCCCTCAGTATACACTAGAAGGTCCTTCTCCTCAGCAAGACCACCACCACCATTTGGCATTCATGCCAAGTCATTAATCCTTACAAACATTTTAAAGAGTGAAAGGAAAACTTTCATAACGCTGTACATTTAAAACTCCTTTTCTGATTTTCAGACTTCCCTCAAACACCTTACCTTTGTCTGAGATGCAAGATGAAAAGTTTTAAGAGAATTGTTTTCCTTTTAAGGAAGTTAAGAGACGTGGAGTTAAAAATCAGGCTTCTAATGGGAAACTAACTTCAACCTTAACTACGGAGTGACTAACGTGATTTCATAATACAAAATATCAGTGAGAGATTGGAGAGTTCCATTACTTCTCTACCAAGATTCACCCACAATAAATACCATTCTACTTTTTGATTGCTTCCCCTGTTTCTGTTTGAGGAGTTGTTAGGATCAGTACTTATTTTCACTTCCCTGATAGAAAGTAACAGAGCAGCTACTATCAAGTCACACAAAAATATTTTTCTGAGTAGATCTTAGCCACTAATAATTTATAAAGAGCTTCAAATCAAAATCCATCACGGACCTTTCTGAAGGTATTAATGGCCAATCAGAACTTTTTAAATAAACAGTTCAGAGTTCTTTTCCCTACAAAGCACCCCTAATGTTGATGATTGTATTTAACTTTGTGAAAATAAGTATCCTTCTAGTTGTGAGTTCCCATGAGCATTCTTCAGCCTTCTCCTCAATGTTTTATTCTTCCCTGGGTTTTTAAAGCCTGACAGGAGTTTTCTTGTTTGGGGACTTCTAAAACTGTTCTATTAAATCACTATACAGACAATTTGGCTTATTCTCTTTTTGTTCAGGTTCATCCTAATAACATTTTATTATTGGTCATGAATTATGTCTAGAAAGTATTTAATCACTGAGGTGGCTGAGCTGTACAGGCTACATCCACTGACAAAGTATTCATACTGTCTAGATTCCTCACAGATCCTATTGTGTCATTAGATATTACAGGACTCCAATGAAAAGTGTGATCTGGGAATGAAGGACGCTATTAAAGCATTAATAATAAAAAATAATAATGACTTGGTTTCATGTCCATAGCAACATTACAAAAATACACAGTTTAACCTGTAGGAATAAACTTGCCACTAAAACTGGTGGATCCTCCATCTAATAGCTCAGTGAAGGCAAGGTAGAACATAGTTCACAGTCTAAACAAGGAAGAATGGTCTCATCTGGTACTCAGAAGACCTAAATTCACCTAAATTCACATCGTAGCTGTGTGCTGACTTTGTGTGACTCTGGGCAAGCTGTTTGGAGGAGATTTAAGTGCATGCATCCAATAGACTTTCAACAGGTCTTTGACTCCTAAATCCATTAGGTGCCTTTGAAAGTCTTTGTGCGTCAGTTCCTGAATTGTAAAATGAGGACAATAACGCTTCCTCTTGCTAACCCTTTATCTGTCTTTTGTATTTAGACTGGAAACTCTTTGGAGAAGGGAATATTCTTAAAATGCCTTTGTATGGTGCCTAACGCAATGGGACCCCAGGCTCAGCTGGGGATTCTTGGTACTATCATAATAATAATAGTGAGTCCAACATTCCAAGTCATTGATTTTAATAGAGTTGTACCCACATATGCTAGTGATGAATTTAGCATTGGAGTTTGGGAATGGGCCTAAAGTCCAGCAATTGCTGAACCGTCAGAAAATTTACTAATTTATAAACTATTTTTAAAATTAGTGAACTTTAAAAGCCAGTATTAATCAACTCTGCAATACCTTTAAGAAATGAAGAGACCATGGGCTATTTACTTTGACACTTTGGGACTCTCTCACCATCGACAGTATTTGTGATTTTAATACACAAAATTATTCTACTCTGCAAATTTTTATAGACAGGTATACACAGAGGGAGCCAGGTCTGAGAACATATTTAGGAACAGTGGTGGAAAACTGTATGTTAATTGAACAGGAGTACTTGTGGCACCTTAGAGACTAACAAATTTATTTGAGCATAAGCTTTCATGGGCTACAGCCCACTTCTTTGGATGCAATTAGTAAAGATAGTTTTGACTTTCACCTTTAAGAAGTGGTAATGGCATCTAAAGCTAAAGAGTTGAAAGCATTTATGATAAAGATAGAGAATATGTAGCAGCACAGCACAATCACTGTGCAAGATCGACCCATCCCTCGATGGGGGAAGGGTCCTTTTAAAGGCTAATCCTCGTGCACTAGTGTTGGGACACTGCAACACCAAACTAGCTTGCTTTTCTGCAGCCTAGAACTTCAAAGGGTGTGAATGTCTTTGAAGGAGCTCCCTCCCTTCCCCCTCCCGCCCCCTACACCAGTAGCTGGGAGCCACCATTCCCTTGTAGTTCCAGCCTAGCTTGCCACAGATTCAGATGAAACTGTGAGTCACTTTACAAGGGACGACAACAAACAAACAGCATGTTTTAATACTATGTGAGAGCACGAAACTTTGGATATGAAATATTATAGGTAAAATTTGTGAGGCCACCTTAAAAAAATTTCGCTCTAACAACATATAGCCATTTAATTTAGATTTATGATGGTCTCTGTTAGAAAGTCAGCACTTGCCAACAGTTACCACATACTAATACTGGAGACATCAGACTTTGTTTTCTACAATAAATGTTGATTTGGCCATGACTACTGTAATAGTGATCTGTATTAAGTTCTATTGGACTATACAAGTGGTTCCCTCCAATTCATCCATCACAAAACCAACTACTGCATGACACAATAGTACAATCCAGAATTATCAATGTACAGAAGACAATCATGGTGTGTGACGATTACTGTAGTCGTCTTGCAACACAGTTGTTAAACAAACTTGACACACAAAATCTCAGATCTCTCATCAACTTGTTCTGCTTCCCATGTTTATTTGCAGCAAATTCCCAAGCATTTCCATAAAAATGTGAATAGCAGTAGGTAGTGCTAATTCTCCAACAGAACGATAATTTTGCTAAATAAGGTTTCATTGTCTTTTTCTAAATAAGAAAAAAAGATTACGTATGTCCTTTTATAAGACTAATTTTCTTGAAACAGTCATTTGACCCATTTTTAACTTCATCATGTATGCTCTCTAAATAGCTTTCCCATTTTGATTGCTTCGTTAACAGAACTTCTCCAGATAGTACTCACTAGGTTCCAGGTTCAGTTTTCCATTAATGTAAATCCAGATTTACAACTCTTGGGGTCATACTGAGTTTGTGAAATGTTTTGTTTTAAGATAATTGATTTATCTTTTTTCGCATCATTTTTTTCCAGTGTCAAGTAGCATTTAATCTTTCTGATGTTCTTCCTATACATTTGCTTACACACTAGTCCAGTTTTACAATTTCAAGGTAGAAAGAAAAAGATTCATATCCTAAAATTGTACTAATAGGAACACCTAGCACAGAGCAGGCACAATTTGTCCAGTTCATTATAAAATGATGCATCAGCAACATAAGTAAGTGAGAGAGCAAGAAAAATAAGATTTCCCCTGCTACATATGATATTTTCCTTCCTCAAGCAGCAGGGAGAAACAAGAATTAGGAGAGGAGAGAAGGGTTAGTGACACAGCAGTAAGAAGATCCTGTCCAAAAAGAAACTAATAGCGCTTACAAATAATGGGTCAAATTCTCATTTTAGTTACAGTGTTACCACTCCACTGAAATCAATGGGGATTCATTGATATAATAGAGAAAAATGTGGCCTAGTATGTTGTAATTAAATAATGCTGGTTTCTGTCTCCTCTGGAAACTGTCACCTTCTTCCACATGGTGATTCTCCCTAGTGTTCAGATTTCAGCCACTATTATTCATTTGCTGATATTTAAAATTTAGTCTTAGTGATTTAAGTATTTTTACTTTTATTTTCTTGCAAATATCCAACCTGGAATCTGGTGGCAACTCAAAATGGGTCACCATCCCACTAACTGGGAACAACTGAAGATTTAGATGTGGACAACAAAGAACTTATATTTGCACCAGATGTAAACTTTTTCTTATCCCTCTTGTAATCATCCATCCGATATGCTCCTTTCCTGAAACATTAGAATCATAGGAATTCCCAGACTGGATCAGTGTAGTCATATTCTGTCTCCAGTAGTCAATTATATATGTTTCAAAGGAAGATGCAAGAAACCTCAAGATAGACAATTCTGGAAGAGCATGCCAATTGGGTGAGTTTTTTCCTAAATTCCTGAGTTAGTGGTTGGCATAAGTCCTGAACCATGATGGATTATATCTCTTACATTATTTGCAACAGGTTACACACCTTTAAATACATAAAACAACAGATTTATATGTCTGACAAAATTAATAAGGCATCATTAATAGCCAACTGGAGAAAAAACATGTTTTAAATAAGCCAATGACTTTCAGTTTAGATAAGATGTAAGACCTTTGTAAGCAATATTGTAAATCTGAATAGATCCATGCTCGCGTTCCCAAAAAAGCTGTGTCTGGCTAACTGGTACCATGAGGCAGGGCCTTCATAGGAGGGAAGCTATCATAATAAAAATACTTACCTTTCATATAAAGAATGGAGGAAAGATGGAAAATCCTCTATAGAGACTCTTGAAGAAAGAAACCTGCACCCATGATAGATACCAGATCCACGCTTCCCTAATTCCTGCTAATCTTTTACCTTATAGCTATAATATCAACATATCATTCTCTAGTAAATATATATTGAATTAGCACTGCATACAAAGTAGTAAACAAATTGAAGAAGGAACAAAACGTGATTTATCTTGTTTTAATTATTATATTTACTATTTGGGCTCCATTTATACCACGTAGGCATGTCCCTGTTGGGGTCAATGACTAGCTGCACTGCTCCTGGGACAGTCCCAGGAGAAATTCTTCATTTAGTGCTACACCCTCCTGGGAATGCAGCATACTCTCTACTGCATCTCTTGTGAACTCCACTCACAGCTGCATGGGGGGTCATGGAGTGCAGCCGATATGCAGGAGTGGAAAAGGAAGGTGGAGGGAAAAGTTATCCCACAAAGGATATTTCTACACTGCATCTGGGAGCATGCTCCTGGATGAGGTAGAAAGATGCACACTAGCTCTGCTCGAGTAAGTGCACTAAATTTGGTAGTCTCTAAGGTGCCACAAGTACTCCTGTTCTTTTTGCATTAAAAACAGCGGTGTGGACACTGTGATATGGGCTAGTCACCTGTGACCATCAGGGGAGTGGTGGGGATAGCCTGTATGACTGCCCATGTTACATTACCTACGCTCCTATTTTTAGTGCACTAGCTCGAGCAGAGCCAGTGAGCGTCTGTCCACTGGGACTTGAAGGTATGGTCCCAACTATACTGTAGACAAGTACACTGCAGCCTGGCGTAATTTGATTTTACGAATTAAAAGCTTGGTTTTCATCCCTGAGCTTTTAGTTTTGCATACTCAAAATTGCACTTGCACATATATGCATAACACATTCCAGTTGCAAACCCATTCACATGCATTTAAATGATTCTAGTACCTCCATGGACACGTGTTAGAATGTGCACGAGCAAACTCCATTTCTCTGTATTGGATTTTGTGAGTGCATGTTCTATCACTTGGGAGTGTGTGGTGAGGAGAATTTAAAAGGCGATTGAAAGGATTTGCACCTGGAAAGCACATGAATATGCATTTGCACTACTGAACACATACACACAAACAGGATGGTAGTGTTTGGCGTCTAGTGTTATTTCATTTGGAACAAAAATATAGTGCTAGTAAAAAAGATTTATGGTTATATTGTAAAGTTTTGAACATTTCAGTCACTAACAAGTGTAAAAAAGAGAAACCTTTTTCTATGAAAAATAAAAACAATGTGATGTTTGTGTGATGTTATATCAAATTCTATAAAAGACCATGCAATAAATACATATTAACATTTTTGTACTAAAGGATTTACACAAATTCTAGCATAAACAGATGAAATTTTTGAATTAAGAGTCTATGAATGTGCAACAGGCAAAACAAGCAGAAAGTCATTAAAACACATGGAGTAGAGGACAAAAAGAAGTGTGTTTTCCTATCTCAGACAAGCGTCAGATATAAATAACTGCTCTCCACATACAAACGTTTCTGACTCAGAGGGAGAAAAAGCAAAGGTCTAACTGCCATGTAAACTCATTTTAAATGTCATGTTTTATTAGAACCCAATAAGTGGAATGTCTGTTTCTCCCCTTTGGTTGAGCCATCAAATTTGTCAAAATTTTATGATAATTCATTCCATCATTCCTCAGACATTTAAATGACAGACAGTCCTTGGGAAAAAAAAATCCCTGTAATCCTACTCTTCATGTTAAACTGCCTTCAGAGAGGTTTTTGAAATATACCACATCATCATAGAAGCTAAGCCTAAACTTCCCAATTCTACTTATGATTTGCTGCCTTTTGGAAAATGACAATAAATTGGCTCTCTACTATTCTTGACCTCTTGACTTCTGAACCGTGGCTGCCCAAGCCTTAACTTTGCTTGTTTAAGTCAGTAGCTTTAGTATCATTCTGATCCTCTCCCAGAGGGTCTGGAGCTTTAACTCTCCTGAACGGTTAAGCTCCCCCTCTAGTGTTCACTGCTTATCACATTATTCCTCTGAATAAGAAAGAGAGATGCCACTTCGGAGCCTCTCACAGAGATAGATCCGGATTGCTACCCATTTACAGATCTTGAGTATAAGGGCATGAAGACAAAAGGTGAATAGAGTTCTAGAAATCTATTTTTACTTGGCTTCTTTTCCTGTCAGCTTTATAAGCTGAATCATAAAATAACAAAGGAGATGCTATTGTGCAATCGGTTTGAAGTGATGCCTGATCTTAGACAGTAACTAGTTGGCAGACAGCATCGCTGAACTGGCAATGTGAGTTTAGAAATCAGAGGATGACCTAATACCCCTTGGCTTGTACATAAGTGAATGAGCTCACATTGGAAACCAAGACACAGAAGTTCTTAGTTTAGGGGCCAGTTAGAAATCACAGTGAAGTGGAGGCTTCTACGATCGCTTTCCTTAGTACGTCTTGAAGGGACTCCTCTTGTCATTTCAGATTGATAGTGCGTATATATATATAGATCTGCACGCTCAGTGAGGCTTAGAATTTACTTAGATGAAACAAAAGACAAAAGGAGTATCAGTTATTAGTAACAGTTTTAAAATCAGGGTTCTTGAAAGATTAAAAGTTCAGTCTCTTTTGTCAAATGTAATCTTGAACCCTCAGCTAGACATAACCCAGAATTTATTAAGCAGTGAAAACATGTAAAACCAAAACTAGTGTTTCAGATAAAGATGCATCAACATATCACCCTGAAAGTCTGTTGATTTTATTTTTAAAGGCACTTTTCCCTCCGAAGAGTTAAACTAATAGTTCTAAAAGCAAAAAATAGAATATATAATATTGCAGAAAGAGTCAAAGTACCGATGCATATATGCAACACCAAATTATGTCATGGTTTCCCAGTAGTCTGTACTAATTTGAATAGCTTTTCTAAATGGACTTATCTACCTGTCTCATTTAAATACACACATATATTGTATTTACTGTAGTTTCAACTGCTTTAATATAATTTAAGTTACCTATGTCTGATTTAAATCATACAATTTAAAATAGTATTTTTTTAAAGAGTCTCTCTTCCCCCAAAGTGACTGTTGGAAACTGAGGCCTGAAACACACATTTGACAAGACCTGGTGGGAAAAATGTCAATGGAACAGTTTTCTGTCAGAGAATGCACTGCTGCGAAAATCAAAACACTTTGGGAAATCATGTCAGTTTTGTTAAAATTTTGTTTCGGAATTAAAAGAAAAAAAAGTTTAAAAAAATGTAAAAACATCTCATTTTGACATTTTCAGAATGCAAGTGTGATTTTTTACTTTCAAAATGACTGTTTCAATTTTTTTGTTTGCATTATAATTAAATTGAAGCATTTCAGTTTTATCGCAGCAAAATATTTTGACTGATCCAAATTTTCTTTTATGCAAAATTTTGGAGTTTTGTTCTGAATCTGAGTGAAAACAAATTTTGAAATCTTGAGTTCCTCTGCAAAGGAAAC